>NW_020216437.1:0-170063 GCF_003070985.1 Temnothorax curvispinosus | reverse complement strand
GTTAAAGTTTTTAAGAATAGAAAATGTAGAAAAGCATGATTTTAATTCCGTGATTGTATTTTATCCGTGCTAACATCTGCAAATGTAGTAGTGTTATATGTATAACACCAATACATTTTTCGTTTATAACATCTTAAGATCGTACTTAAAATGGTTTTAAATTAAATATAAGATTCGAGTATGAATACCACTTTGCCCGCGTTTTTAGTGGAGAATCCGTCCACTGGCGCTCTCTATGTGTACAAAACGTAGATATTGAACTACGTAGCTGTGTTCACGAATATTTTCAACGGGTAACCGCAGATTATTCGAATCCTCGGTTTTGTTCCGAAATGATTTACCGTGAGAAACTAAAAATTAAAGAACAAAATATGTCATGGAATACTTGAGCCATTACGTTCCGAAATATTTAGCGCTGTTTTATGAAATAAATTTTTATAGGTGTTTACATCTAATTGTAAGAAAACGAATTATATCTCCGGTGCCTTCTCTTTTTCACGTTCCGTCGAATGTATTTTACACGAACGATCGATAATTAATTTAATGTGATGATAAAACTTTGCACAGCTTTGTTCTAATTTCTAATCGAACACTCTACTATTACGTTTCTTCTGTGCATTGCTCGAAAAATAATTAAACAATTTTATATTTTTTGATACATGCTATTTTATTTTTATCAGATGCTTATCTATCGCTACGATTAGATATGCCATAAAATACGATGAAACTAGTGGAAACATAGTCAAAAGATATAAGACATTATGTATGTACATATTATACAATATACAACAGTTTGAAGCTAAATTTATAATATGAAAAAAAATTGCAAAAAAAGGAAAATATAAAATTTAAAAAGAACGAAAGAAGAAATCAGGAAAAAATTTAAATAGATATATGTAGTAAAAGTACAGATAAAAAGTAGCCTAAAATTATGTAGTCTAAATTGAATGCTGTCAATAACAAGCCGAATTAAAAAAATTGAGTCGCGCGGCATAACACAGTAAGTATTGAGACGTGACAAAAAATCCAATAATTGACATATCAAAATGTATTGCAAAGCGCATTTGCGGCATAATTGACTCGACCGCAGATCCGCACGCCTGAAGCGGCCTGAAAGTCATTAGCGCGTCGATGATCGGAGTCTCGCGCGCGCGCATATTCGAACGCGCGTGATCGGCCGGTCCGATTCCGGAGCGTTTCGCCGGTTCAGCTGGACTCGGCTTACCGCGCGCGGCGGCAGCAGTGGCAGCACTGGGCAGCACTGCCGCTGGCCCCCGGCCCGTTCACGTTCACGCGGTTCACGCCGCCAGCGCGCAGCGGCCTGAGCGGCCAGCTGTGCCGCGCCGCGCGCGTCTGTAGTATCTGTACTCCGTCCGTCCGTCCGTCCGTCCGTCCCGCCGTGTCGCGCCATTCCGGTCCGTTCCGCTGGCGATTGCCAGAAAGCAAGATGGCGCCCGTCTGTTTGCGGATACCTCTGCCGTGGATATAAATACGCGCGAGGAGGAAAAAGGGGAGAAGAATAAAAAGAGCAGTGCCGAAAAACGATCGCGGACGATCGTGCGGTCGGAGCGACGGTCGTCGTGGTTGCGCGCATCCCGTCCCGCGGTTGACGTCAACGTCGCCACGCGCCGCGGTAACGTCGGGTGAACGCGTCGGTGTCCGTTCCCGTGCTCCCCGTAACGTGTCGTCTCGTCTCGTGTCGTGTTCCCGTCCCCGTCCTGTCGCCGTCGTCGTCGTCGTCGTCGTCCTCTGCGATCCTCTTGCCCGCCCGCGCAGCGATACCATCCCGCGCCTGCCTTGACCGTGCTCCGTCGCAGCTCCACTACTCCAGGAAGGCGCTCCTCGCGAACGGTGCCCACCTGAGGAATGCCAAATCGGCCGCGATCCCCCTGGCAGGTCGGCGGATCGGCAGCGCGGCGCGCCGCGAACGACGAGTGAACGAGAAGCCGTTGAAAAAGAAGAGAGAAAAGAGAAAGACGGGAGACGGGAGAAGGAAGAGAGAAGAGAAGAGAAATATATAAGCGAGCGAAGAGGTGCGGGTGCTCTCGTGGGGATTCCCCTCGCAAGAAGGTGATCGCGCGCGCTCCTCTCCCGTGACGTATGTGTGTCGCGGAGGTCGTTTGTCAGACGGGTCGGTCGCCGCGAGTGTTATCGTCGTTCACGTCGCCGTCCACGTTCCCGTCGTTCCCGTCGTCGTTGTCGACGTCGCGTCGCGAGTGCCGTCGGCGACCTCGATGCGCTGTCGCCCTCCCCTGGAGGACCATCCCCTCTGGACGCCCGGTGGAATCAGCTGTTACTGCTGCTGCTGCTACTGCTGCTGGGACTACTAGCCCGGCAGCTTCCTACGAGGATACTCTTCCATTGGAGCGGTGGGGCAAGGAGGCGCCGGAAGCAGCCGCGAGTCCGGAAGCATAGCGAAGAAGATGGCCTTCAACGAGGTGAGTGCCTGATGTCTATCTCGCGCATCTCTCCGTGCGGTGCTACGTGCTGCGTGCTGCGTGCTGCGTGGCGTGCATGCGTCACGCGCTTCCCGTTGCACCGCGATCGCGCCTTCGCTTCGGCTCCGTTCGATCCCGCGGGGTTGACCCCGCGACCCCGCGACCCCCAAACGCCATTCCTAACCTAACCTCCCGTTCTGCGCACAGCTGGTACGCTATCAACTCCCGCTTCGCTCCTCCCGCGCCCCTCGCTCCTTTCTCTCTCCCCTGCAAACCGACGTCATTCTTTCTCTCTCCCTCTCTCTCGTGACAGTTCGAAGGTGCTTAGCATTCGATAAGAATTGGCTCCACGCGGATGTAATTTGGTGAATTTTATTTGACAAAGTGTGACTTTAAATGGAACCACAGAATGAGATATTGAATTTGTCCTTCCCCTTAGAAAAGATGTCTAACTTTATAAAATAAAATTGATATCTCTATTTGTGACAGATCGTTAATTTGGATTAAAAGTTCACGCGATAGTTCTAATTCGAATTATCGTATATTATCGTGCATTATCGCATATTCATATATATTATCGTTCTTAATTATACGCCATTGATATATCTTTTGTAAATGGAATTCATTTATGTAATCTAATAATTAGACGTTGCAATAATCGCGCAAGTTGCTTCGTAGAGATAAATTTCGTCAAGGATATCCGCTACGTCTACTTAGGATCTTATCCAGCGTTGGATTCGTATACATGTCACGTAGTCGTCACCACGTTCCAATATAATTAACCACGAAAATAATTGTTTTATATAAAATACACGCGAAACTGAAGCAAAGCCGGCAAATTCCGACAATGCCTAATTGTCTCGCGTTCTTGAGAAATCGCAATAAATGTCATTGAAGTACAAAGCTTTATCAGCTACAATAATTCTATCAGTTTGACATAGTAGTCTCGCGGTTGGGGGGTCCGCCGGTTATATCGTCTTACTATCAATACTATCGCAACGTTATAACGTAGCTCGCGGGATTCGCGATCTGTTTTGGATCGTGCCACGCCGCTTTCGAGTCACAACAAAAACATTGATGAGCCTCTTCGTCGTCGTCGTCACCCTATTGATTTTGATAAGAGAGCTCGCATTCTCATCTCGGCAGATATTCGCTCATGCGATAGCGCGCGTTACACATGTTTACGTCTCCTCGCGGTCGGTCAAAAAAAGGAGGAATGAGACGCTCGATTAATCACTCTCGAGCCTCCAAGTCTTCAATTACATCGGCCTCGTATCTCCATTCGATTTATTGATACAATTGATCCGACGTTTTAATAATCTCGGTCGGCGTTATTTCCTACTTCGGACGCACTCGAGTTTCCGCACAATGGGAGATAATATCAACCCTTCCGTGGGACCATGGGAAATTTCTCATCCGTTAGCGGTTAGGATATACGACGCTCGGTAGACTCGCTTTTTATTATATCCACCGATGTCGCGGCCAACTAATTATTTTTACTACAGCGTCAAGGAGAATTTCGCGCGGTTGCGCAAAGATGAATTCGCAATGGGATCTGGATCAACTGATACTTCACCTTTCGCCACCTCTTCGGCGAAAACGTTATCGTCGCCGGTGACGCATGCACGTCGCAATCGTACGGTTGGAATTCGTTTTATCGCACTCGTATGTTTTTCGCTGAGTCGACTCGTATACAAAAAAAGAAGAAATAAAAACTCGCGCCGGTGCGTAATTAATATCCCGCGATTGAATTTCACCGATAGCCTGCTATAACGTTACGTACGGATTACCGCTCGAAACACTTTCGAGCCGAGTGTGATAATCGCATGGAACGTGACTTGTGTTCTCACGTTGCTTTTGATGCTTTCAAATGAAATGTACGTGTGTGCGTGCCTATGACGCGGCTCGTCCAACTTCTTTTTTCCTCATGACCGTCTTTAATAAAGCAAAGGTTTTTTTGTTTCGATCGCTCCTTTATATGCTAAATAAATATCTTTTTTATCGAGCGTTCGATCGACTGAAATTCCTTTCGCGCGAAATTCCCCCTCATTGTCAGATGCGAAGCGATATGCCTGTTTGCGATTGCTTCGCTCGAGGTACACGGATTCATTTCGGGTTCTCGATCGACGACTATCTCGAGGCGATTTCGATCTCGGATTCATCGACGCGCTCTTCAAGATGCTCGTCGTCGGTATCTTATCTTTGTCGCACTTGGCGAGAAAGGAAGTCGAGTCGTCTATCCGACGAGACTCTTAAAAGAAAGAGCCACGGACAAAGCTACCGTTGATATCGATCGAGATGTTATATACCAGTGCGTAGGGTGGGATTCTCCACCCCTTCGACGTCTCTTACGCACGATCCTACGGCTTCGCGATTCTACTGCTAACGCTAAGTTCTCCCTATTCCGTTTTTCGCAACAATTCATGTCTATCTCGAATGAACTCGTCGAGAAAATCAGACCCTAGGTCCCCCTTGAAACTTTTCGGGTAACCTGTGGGAGAGCTGCAAGCTGCAGCACCTGATACTATACATATACGAGTACTATACATGCGTACTCTGAATCGCAAAACTTGAAAGCGAATTAAGAGAACTTTTCTCGCGAATTTCGTGTGGACTTGTTATTGACGTTGTTGTCGAAACGGTTGTCTCGAAACTTCTCCGAAGTTTGCATTCTGCGATATTTCAGCAAATGTGGTAGAACATTTTGTACGTATTGCTGTGAGGTGTTGCGAAAATCGCAAGCTTTCTTCGCGGGAGAGGGGGGAGGGCGCATGAAATTTTTGCCACTTAGTTTCAGAAAAATATTTGTCGTACTCCAGTCATATTTCGAATGTTAGAAAGGTCTATCGTTCTCGCTACATGTGTACGAAAAATCGCCAATATCGGTTCTATTCTTATCAATTCGTATTTAAAAGTAGCTTCGGTTAACACGCATGACTAATTCTTATCACCGCGCATTGTTCCGATTTTATCGTATCGAATGGTAAAAGACGTGTGTGCATGTGGAATGTATACGCGTACCGTTATTACAGGGCGACGCGACGGTCGACGAATCTTCGGCAATGTCCTCGAGTTTCTTTTTCAGGCCACTGTGTGCCTGAATTCGTGTGAATGTAATTCGTGAGCGCGTAAACAGGTTGTCCTGCGACTCTCTTAATTAAGGCAACATTCGGACAAGTTATTTCACAGTTCACTCAATCGCTTTAATTGTCTCTCTTTTACCGGGTACAACCAACGGTTATGAACGTTCCTGTTTAACATTAGAATTCAGTCGCCACGTAAGATGTAATATAATATGAAACAGACAAATATTATATTATTGTATTATATTGTGTTAGTGCTGGTCTACAACTTTGCTTTAGAAGGTATTTAAGCTCTAAGCCGTAAGAAACTGACCAATCACAGTCGAGTATTTTCCTCATATTTCACTGTGATTGGTCAATTTCTTACGGCTTAGAGCTTAAATACTTTTTAAAGCAAGGTTGTAGACCAGCACGTACATGTTACATGTGATGCAAATCTCATATGTTTGTTTATGTGCTCTGAAGTAAGATAATTATCAAAGTCAAGCTCAAAGATCAACGGTAACGCGAATTTTTTCATTGCATGTCGCGAGTAAATCACTCTAAGGAGGGAGTCGCGTGACAGCGATCGCCACTGCATTAGCGTGTTACGTAAGATCCGCGGCTATTTAGTGGCTCGCATTTCCTTGGACGCGCGCCGCACGTACGGCAATGTAGGCCGGATGCGACGGGACGTGTTCTACCAGATGCATCGACGTATACACGACCCAGACCGTGGGCGAGCACGCCGTAGATAGCTCAGAATCGAACTATGGAAATTGACAAAGGCGGGCACATCCGTGATCAAACCCGACGCTCGCGCGCGGACAATGCACCATTGTGCTCCGTTTCCAGGTGTGTGGCCTCCGCTTCCTGGTAAATTAAAAGTTGCCATCGCCATCCCAACGCCGCGTACGTAACGCGATGTCGCGTTGATATTTTTCCAAGATACCGGCGAGATGTTTCCCCCGCATTCATTTCTCATCAATTCCATTTCGCGTCCGCATTATTTATTCGCGCAACGCGAATAAAAATACAATTGTTCTTATTCCGTATATTCCGATAAAGAAATTTCTCGGGTAGTACTCGGTGTAATTTCGTTAATGCACGTGCTACATCCTACAATTTAGATCCCCCACGTCGTCATGAAGACGAAACGAACGCCATGATTTTTCCTCGGCAACTCTCTGTATGCGCATCGCGCTTGGCCGCGATCCATTTTATTTCCGATAAGATATACGCGCTACCAAAAAGAAAAGAACGTTTACGCTTTACGAGCATGCGTTGCAAGATGTAAAAATTGACGGGACTGACAGCCAAATCTAGGGCTCGCCAAAATCGCTGAATAAAGACGGTTTTACAAATCGATTTCAATCATTGGACCAAATAAATCTTTCTCTCAACAGCAGCTATCTTTGTATAATGTTGTAGAAATATAGATGATTTTAAAAGGATCCGACCGCAATACATTTTCTTAAATTCCGTTTAATCGCACCCAAAATAACTCAACACTTGCGATCAAACGGGAAAAAAGCTATTTCATTTACCTTCGGAAAAAGTATAGCATAAAAACTTTTGGCGCGTAATGCAGGTGTTATGAATCTTTTCGGAGATGCAGTATTGTTGTCATATTGTTATACGCAAAATAATTACGAGTCTGCGAGTCTCTTTAGTAGGTACAACGCGAATTTCTCTCCGTAGACATCTAAATTATGATTAAGCAAGCCCTCTGGGTAATCTTGTTCTACAGAAACTTAATCATTGCGACGTAGGCTTGATTCAGATGTATGCTTTTTAATTAAGTTCAGCGACTAAAACTATATTATCCAATCTAATTATATTATCTTAAAGTGATGCTTCTCAAAAATTTGTCGATAATCAATAGCATCCTCGACTCGCTGCAGCAATATCGGGACAATAATCGGAAAAGCTCGCCGACATAGTTAAACGAAAATCATGACACCGGGAATACTCCGGAGGAAGAACTTTCGGCTTGGAACACAACGCGCTCGCGCGGGAATGAAATCACGCATCGCGCGGGGGTTTCGTTCGGTCGTAAACGTCACGGACGAACGACCCCCTTCGTAGAGTAACAACATTTATCGTGCGTGTGCGATGCACGCGCGTGTGTGCTTACATAAATATTGGCATTCGCGCGGTTCGCGCCTGCATTTATCTACGGTTGCTGCGAGAGCATATGGCGCCTGTGGCCGCGCGCTTATGCGTGCTCGCGTGTGCACGTAGGTGATAACGCCTACCTACACACGTACCTACGTGGTCGCGTACCTACCTAACACAGTTAACGCAGACGCCTTTGGCGTATTTAACGTGGATCAAAGGAGGAGACGCGGGAGGGGTGTCTGTCTGATGCGCATTGCAACGTACGATACGCGCGGCTGGCTGCGGCGTTAATCTCGAAGCCAATGTATCGCGCCATGAAACTTCGTTAGTACGTCGGATTGATTACGCCGAGGGCGCGGATAAGGCAGAGGGGGGCTGCGCGCGATGCCTGTAACGACCCGGCACGTCGTAAGAGACAGAAACGCGTTAACACGGGGCGAATTATCGACCGTAAAAGTGGACGCGGTGTTTTGCGACGTATAATTAAGCTTGGAATGCATATGCGGTATGCGTCGATGCGCTCAACTGGCTTCGGGGGGTTTCTTAGTACTTCCTCGCGAGTGCTTATCGCGCAGGAGGCAGCGTCGAGATAATTAATAATAAGCAAAATGGGGTAGGCAGGTGCCTCGTATTCTGTAATAGATAATTGTCGAGAACGTGATTAGATTAACGAGAACTGCTTTTTGATTTTTGATCCAGGTTTATATATAACTCGAGTCTTTTTAATATCGTGAGACAAGATTTTTGTGTTTCGTTCCACAAAAATCAGTTACAAAAATTCATATACCCACGTGAGAACGAAAAAGAGATTGTAATGAGATAGTAAGCTTGGTACTCGGTGATCCATGGCAGAAAGCTGATAGTTTAATGCAGAACGGTCACGTTTAAAAGTAACCTAAGTAGCTGGTTCACCTGTTCGGCCAGACGCGATCGGCGATAAGCAAATGCGGTCTCCATGCTTGACGGATTTCCGTATCAACCGACACGCATTAACTGGTGCATGGCCCACAGATTTTTAACACCTTTCTGAAATTGTCGCTGCCGATGACGATTGCATAATGTCGTAAAGGCGTGACTACGAAAAAAAGCCCGTGTAACAGGTTTTCATCTACGGTGAAAGGAAATTCCGATTCCGCGGCGATGCGTTGCGCGCGTTCGAATCAAGCTAGGACTCCATCTAACACGGAAAAAAACTTGATTCGTTACGAAGATGAAGCACATCGTTGCCTTAATGAGTCCGTTCTAATGACTGCGTATATTTAAACGAAAAAAAAGAAGATAAAAAGATTAATCCATTAATCAATTGGCAGGCTAGCGAAATATCTTATGTATTTTTTTCAAAAATTTTTTATACGATCTTATTCACATTATTTGATAGGAATAATAAGTGATGTACCATCGCTATTTTCCGCTATGATTTTTCAGCGCATTATTTTAAACCTGGCAAAATTCCAACTAATGGATTTGGCGAGTTTATAAAGTTCAATGAGAATTTTAAGCACAGTGGCAAAGTGAAAAAAAGAGATGTGCGATTCCCTCGCGTTTCCCGAAAGTGACCTTTGAAAATTTCCCTCGGAACCCCGACTTTCAGCACCCAAGTTTGCCTTCTCACTTCGTCATCGCTCCTCTTTGAAACTTCTGTTGAATCGCGCTCCATCTCCATCCCTCTCCCCTCACCTCGTCTTGAGTACGCTCTTGAACCTTTTACCCGATCTCAGTTTCTTACTCGTGGTGCTGCCATTACTTCCCTGTTTTCCGTCTTGAAATTCCTCTAGGCTAAAAACTATGGTTCGTAAAACAAACAAAACTTGGATTCGCTGCACGCTCGAGATCAAGGGCGAAGAAAGTTTATCACGATTCTCCAAGATTCCAATATGTTATTTTGGGTAATATTTTTGGAATACGTCGGATCATGTAATACTCTGACAATTTTGCCATTGACCACAAACTGAACCGCGCGTTTTGGGAAATGCGAGATATTATAATTTTTTTTGTTATTCTTAAAATTTTCATACATCGTTATGTTTGCTAAATCCATTAGTTAGAATCCTGCCAAGTTTAGGATAATGCACTGAAAAATCACAATCCGAGGATAATGATACATTATATGCTATTCTTATTAAATACTATATTATTTATTCTATTTTTAATCGTGGTTTTTATTTTATTTCAATTTTTATAATAAAAAAAGATGCGACGGCTATCCTGAGGTAATAATGCATTGATAATGCAAGTTTGGAGCATCTCACTTTTGCTGGCATTACTATCTATATAGCGATGGTAATCCATCATCTTGCTGAAGCTGTCTCATT
Organism: Temnothorax curvispinosus; assembly: GCF_003070985.1. Lineage (NCBI taxonomy): Eukaryota > Metazoa > Arthropoda > Insecta > Hymenoptera > Formicidae > Temnothorax > Temnothorax curvispinosus. The sequence continues at coordinate 160,130 of NW_020216437.1, read as the reverse complement.
GCAGGAAAGCATTATGGACGATATCTATAAATCATGACAGCACATTTAGACCGGCAAGTGTTTCCATGCGAATTCATGTCAGCACGAAAGTATTCGTTAATACTGCGGAAAGTTCTGAACTCTATTTGCAGAATGCGTCGGAGGTCGAAGTCCGAAAAACAACGCGTTTAGTTTCAGTAAAAGCAGTCGATTGGTCGACGGTAACGGCTCTCGTGAAAAATGCAACGCGATCCTCTCAATGTGCGACCAAATGAGTTGCATCCGTTGATGCATTACTATAGGTTGTTCAGTCATTTTTAATTTGTTATTTATCTACTTATTATAATTGTTACAATTTATCTTATTTATGGAGAATATCATTGATAATAATATTGAACTTTTGGAGATTGAGTTCAATAAGTGGAATTTTCCGCAAGATCGAAAGATATCCCAAAAATTCATTTTATTATTGACTACCGTTACATTAATTCATTAGTATTCATTGGTTGGTATTCACGGTATTTATTCGACGAGATGTGGCTGTTGTTCACGGGTCGCCGATCAGGAGATATTTAAAAAAGGATGAGCCGTCACTTGTTAGACAGATCTTGAAATAATATATATATATAGAATAAATTTGCACCTCGGTTAACAAAAATGTAATAATTCATAATCTCGCCGTTTTCGCGCAAGCTCTGACGGCTATATCTGAAAGTCGTCGGTGAAGCATGAAGAAAAAGAAGAAATGTGTTCCCGTGCAGGTATTCCATAATTGAATTTCGCACGAGAGGAGTTAGACGTTAATTCACGTTTCGCGCGACGAGAAGTGGAGGCAATGGCGGTGGCGGCGGTGGCGGCGGCGGATTCACTCGTAAGGAGAAAAGTACGGGGAGGTAGGATCGACGTTGATTGAAATCCAACGTTCGCTCGTAGACCTGGTTTTATTTTCGAGATCGTCGATGGGAGACCAGGACCTCCCTCGTCAGTACCGAGCCTCGAGAGGAGAAAGGAATTCCATTATCCCAGAGGACCGGATCTCTCTCGGCCAGAAGCAGATTCCCCGTTCCCCTCTACCCTTTCCCTTCCTTCCTTCCTTCCTTCCTTCCACCAACCAGCCTCCCGCATCTTCGCGGACAGCCCGCCCGCCTCACGGGATACCTCATTTCCTTTATCTACCAGCCTTTCTCACGACCCCGCGATTTGCACCCGTTGCCGCCGCACCCGCGGAAAGGATGAATGCAGCCGGATGGCTGCTGCTCAAACTCGGCAAATTGCGCGTCCAATTTTTTACCAGCAAACGCGATCGATATCGATTTCGCTCCACTTCCAGGATGTTAAATTCCACGTGAATTGAATTATAGCGACTGTGCCTTATGAAGATACGACAGTGCCGTTTACTGAGAGCGTCCTGATAAAGCCATATCGTGTTTGTTACATCGAACCAGACCAATGTTCGAATAGGGATAGTGTTCGTGTTACGTAATTAATGCATGTAGATGCATGCGCGTTCAACAGACGCGGTTAACATTCTAATGGTAATATGACATTATTATCTAGGCTAATATATTTAGCTCCCTATTTAGAATTATATATTTCTTGAGTTATGTATTTCCTAAGTTATGTAAAATTTTGTAGGTGGAAAACAAGACGATTTAATTTTTTCTCATTAATATTATACTATGTTTAACGATTAATTCCATATATCATCTACATCAGTATATATGCATAGTAGCTAAAACCATATATTTTATACTCCCGAGCATGTTTAACGTTTAACAGCTGTAGTCTTTCTCGGCACAGCCATCAAAGTCTCTCGTATTATCATTTTCCATTAGTATTATTTCCGATAAAGAGGATCGTGACGGGAATCGGAGATTATCAGTTCCTTACTTTCTAAAAGCCACTGAATAATTCGACGCTTCGCTTCGCCCGGTATTGACACTCGCTAGATAATTAAAGAAAATCGATTGTCCAGCATCCCGTCTGGAATCTTCTGCTGCATTATTTTACGTTCGGGGCATCCGATCGGATGACGCACTCGAACGGAAAATGGCAGCGTCCGTTAAAAAGTAACGCCATAGCCATAGCGGTATATCTCTACCCTCTTCCTCCGTGCATTTTATATTTAAACCTATGTGATCCTGCGACACACACATGGCAGGCGCAGTCAGTGATTGTGCGCAAAAAATATTTACATGACTTTTTGGACACTCTTATTATGTTTCACGATTTAACTACATTTTTTTCTTTTTTTTTTCTTTTTTAAAATAATTTAGTCACGCGGTATTAACATTGTCCGATGCAAACGAACGTACAGGTGCACAGGAAGCCGTACGTGTGACGGATTTAAAGCCAGAAGACATCACATTCCACGCTCTGCAAAGAAATGCACGTGCGTCGCGGTGATCTACTTTCGCTGACATTTCGAACGGGTATTTTGACACCCACATTGCACGCTCGAAGAATACCGAAAAATTCCCCAGAAATGTAGAATTCGGTCGACCGGTCAAAAATTCTTGAACTATCTCGTCTGCTTTCCGCATTACTTTCTAACACGTTCCACTTTCATGGATATTTCGAAAGTTGTGGAACATTGTCGCGTTTTGATAAGCAGACGAATTTGAATATCAACTGCCGAGGAAGCTCGGCGAATATCGAGAAATGAGTTAATTTGCGAGGCACGCGCGAAATGTTCGCTCGCGAACCGTTTTTGGGCAACAACGTGAACGATTACGTTAAATAACTTTAGGAAGCGGCAAATCCGTGCGAGTTTCACGGACCGTTGGTTTTCTGAAATATTATTATTAAGTGACAATACGAAATACATAGTTTTACAAAGCATTTATACGCGCGCGTTATTTAAATCATTTTATAAAGTCGACCGCACTTTTGCGCATAACAATAAATCGCCAAGTCACGTGCAATTTGAAAACAACATATGAATACACCACATAGCGACTTTGTGCATGTCATTTTTGCGTATGAGACACATTACACGTATTTTATTGCGTAATTATATTCAATTAAAAGCAATTTTATTGCATATTAATAATGCAGTCGTGTTTATCTGTGACGGCACAAGAATGTCCGGCGCAGCAGATGGCTCAGGCAAATGCGATAGATTAGTTTTTTAACACAGCGCCGATGAAGCTGTAAAACAGCGTCGTCACGTTGCGCGTTGGCTACGAAAGAGTAGTCGCCGGGGCGTGGAAGCAACGGTACTCATTCTCTCTCGCAGTATCTTTTCATAGTGAGACAAATTCCACCGTAACAATCCTCTTTTTCAGCGCCAACAGTGTCTCGGAATAATTTATCACATCTAACGTTATTTATCACGGCATGTTGACTTCATTAATTAAATCGTTCGGAAAACAATCGCCACTGCGTGATCACACGACACGTAATAAACTATCAGAGATAATTATCTTAGAGTTGTATTCAATTATTTACAACTAGCTAGAACAAATTAATAACAAATAGACCGTTGCACATTGATTCCTATGCTTTAAATAGAATTATTATAATAGAAGTATGAAAAATATTTTAATTTTTAATCTAATCTGTGTTGATTATTTTGTTTGCACGAGAATTTGAGAACATAAGAATCGCGGTAATCGTAAAAATGTAATCGGAGTAAATGGCAATTTTTTGTGTCAATATGGAACGTACGTTTTTGCACATTATGAAAATCCGTGATTTCCGGTCAACTAGCTGGCGAAATGCTTCCGTGAGAAAAAGAAATGTCGAAGAGGACGTTTTCATCTTTCATAGAATAGAGATTGAGAAGGAACAGGTGGTTAGAATAAATATGGTAACATTAGAGTACGCGGAGCATCCCGCTTTTGCTCTACCTTCAATTGACGGCGTTGCTCCATTCGCGTCATTCTCTTTTCACGATAAAATATGTATGACGAGCTGCATGATTGATCAAAAGAAATTCCGCTGACAACTAATTAATTTAAAGCGTGTTCCTTCCTCTATTATAAACATAACTGATTTGCGATGCATTTAGTATTGTTGCACGCAGGTAGTATCGTTCGTCACAGGTTGTATCGCGGAACATCAAACTGATCTTTAAATCTAACGGACGTCTGCGATGTAACATTTTTATCGCGTTACGAGAAGACGATCGAGACGGTCGGACGGAATATGTATCGAGCGAAGGTCTTTGCCCCAGGACGCGGCGGTTCGTAGACGGTCGATGGCCAGGGTAACAACCGAAGTAGACGTACCTTCCCCACTCAAGGATATCTACCCTTTTATACAGGCTGGCTTGATCGCACCGAAATTGAGCTCCAGACCGTCTCAGTTTTTCCCATTCTCATTTCGACGTCATGAGATTTCGGATTATTACACATATTCCATCGAGCCAACTGAAATCTGTCAGTAATAAATGTGTGTCTATGTGATTGATATCGATTTCCGACATTTAACGAATTTAATTAAAAGATAATGATCTCTCCCATGCCAGTAATCGATAGCCGCTTCTGTTCTACGGCGACTTTGACGATAACAGTAACATAAAGGAACGGTATTAGAAACTAGTGCCTTTAATTAGGGAGACCTCCAATCAGTTTCGGCAAGCGAGTCTCGATACGCCAAGGAACTCAAAGACAAGCTGGATCGCAGATGCAGCGTGCATTAAATTTGATTGAGCATTACCGTCTTACGTCTTACTGTCATGCATATGGCGCCCGTTAACGAAGACAAATAGGTTTCGCGAAGGTTAACAGCTTGCATAATCGTTGCTCGAGAAAGGGTTCGCGTAATCTTAATGAGATAATCAAATAATTCTGAAGTAATTTCAAATGTAATTTATTATATAATCATTGTGCAATAGCTCTCTCCACATTATTTTGCCGCTTATGGTAACCCGTTTGTCCAGATTACATCTTTCCTTACCGATCACACCTCACACCTCTTCGCAGGATGCTAAATTTAGTTCTTCGGCATCAGTAGATCGTTTTCATCGTACGCTCTGGCTTCCCGTGTGTCTCGCGCAGCATTTACCAGCGCCACGTAACGCCACGTAAACTCCCTTCCTTATGCAAACGCAATTTATCTCGGCGATAAAAGTCCTCGTGGTCTATCGATCCCCGCCATGATGTGTGGACGCTTTTACGCGGGACGACTTTAGAACGACGTGGCTGGGAGACGTGAGTGCACGGCCCCGTTGTATACTCTTGAAACCACTCGTAAGCTAACGAAAGATTATGCATTTTCATCGTCACAAATAAAGATACCGCGATGGAAGGAGCATTTTAACTCAACCTTGCTGTAACCACGTCGCCGCGTGCGCGCTGGCCTATTATATTGCATTATAAAGTCTTAGCAAGATCCTAGTCGGCTCGCGTAGAATCGTCGTGTTGAAGACTTAGCTCCGATAACCAACTTTATAGCATACAATAGCAGAAAGAAAGACAGAGAGAGGAGAGAAAGAGAAAGAGATGCATGATTTCTTTACACATAATTTATATGAGAAATAAACTTGAATAACATTTTTTTACGAATGTGTTTCCGCGTAAAGTCTCGCGACTTCCAAGGTTTAAAAGGAGGTCTCTCGTCTCTCGCCGCAAGATATGGTAACATAAAGATAATGGAAGTTACAAATGTACGGAACGTGAACAAATACGCCGGGCTATGTTGTTATGAAAGAATGACGTAGGGGCCCGCGGCGACGGGTTGTGCATCGCTGATCTAGAAAAAAAAACCGGCTCTGTTAATGTCGGTGTAACTCGTAGTTTCGTAATTCTCGGTTGTTAACAAAGGAGAGCGGCAGCGGCGGTGCGACGACATGCGCCTTCGCCTTGTGTCTTGTGAAACGGGCTTCACGAACACCGTCGCTTAGCATGAAAGCATGATATAAGTATATTAAGCTCGTGACATATGGGACGGCTCTTCGTCGTACTCGGTTGGCGGGACACGAGCGTGAATCACACGGACGATATATACCTGCGAGTGACAACGATAATAAAGCGCGATATCGTTACGCTATTTCGCGCGTCACACGATAATATCCGTACCTGTTTCGCCGCCAACAACACCACGTGCCGCGGCTTTGTATTCGCGAGACAAAAAGAGATCCCCTCTCGTTGCAGTGACGCGCTTGTCCGAGATGAGAATCTCATCTGCGGAAAGCAAGACAAAATCGAGAAACTCCCCGCCGCGACGACCACTCGTCGACAACGAAATCATAGAAGATGAACTGGAAAAATATTGAAGCTAAGAACACAAATATAATTCATTCAACTTATCTAACACGATTGCGTAAAGTTTCTCTGAAAACACGTAGGATTTTAATTGTTCGGCATTACCGCGCTTCGTGTTATCATCTGTATTAATAGCGGCATTTATAAACGCAGAGCGATATAATGCTGCTATCTGTGTCTCTCCGTGTTCTGTTACACGCTCGTATTCTCGCGTACGTTTGCCCACGTTACTAGCCAAGCTCGACAATTGTAATTAACGAACACACCCGTTTTAAACTGTAAAAGCCGTTATTGTTATCCAAATTAAAGAATTTAGAATTTTTTTGAAAAAAAGAACAATTTTCTACAAATAAGAATTTAATCACTTTAATTGTGCAATGCGAATATGCGAACTTTAATTACGAATTTGTTCTTTGGATTTTTCGACTCGTCATCGCTATATCGATTTCGGTGTAAACCTTTTTTGTTTAAGCATCAGTAACTACTTTATTTCACCGGTACTTAATCAGTTAATCACGGTTTCAATTACTGTAGCAAGAGTTGTCTCTTATTTCACGTGTTCAACTCGTTAATCTTCATACGGATAACAGGGGTTAGTTTTTATTTTCTCGCGTTTTCGGATGCGTCCCACGGGCAATTAATATTTTAACCGTCGCCGCGTGCGCATGTTGGAAATGTAACGACGCAATATTTAGGTACCCTGTTTGTTGTATATAGCGGCTACGCTCGTTCAGCCAACCGATTAAAATTCATGGACGAATTTGGACAGTGCGTCGCGAAAAAACGACAGGACAAACGAAAGCAACCGTTATTACCGTCGTTATTCTCTCGTTTCCAGCGCGAGTAAGCTTTTTCGCAGACGAGCCTTACTAAGCACGAAAGAAGTACGCGAGCACGGTACCGCGAAATTGTCTTGCGACTTAGGCGCCGGCTGATTCGCTCTGCATTTAATTATTTCTACGGTATCTCTACGATATATTTTCAAGTGAGATTATGCTGATTTATGGCGCGATACGATCCGCCGCCGACTTAGCATTTAATTCGGAATTCCTGCGTATGCCACGAGTCAAATATCGCATTGTCCTCTTTTACCGCCATTGATTCGCCAGCATTCCAGATTGCGAAAGTTATTCCTAATTAATTTATTAAACTGTAAATATAAAATATGCGTATGTGAAATGTATTAAAGTGTCAAAGACATATTCAGCAAAATGTAGAATGTAAATTGTACGAGATGCTACATCGTTGAAATTTTCTTATTCTTTCTGATTTCTTTACGTGTAACATCCTACGTCGTGACGTAATCCAGCGATTCCGAAACATTTTCCTTCTGAGCTTCTATTTTCATAAATTTTATGCTCGAACGATACTTCTCATTTTGCATGAGACGCTCGTGAACGTAGAAACTTTTGATATCAGAACCCAGGAGAGGAAATTAGTTTCTTGAATATACTAAGCCTAAAAGCCGCTTATTTTGCTTTACACAATTCCACGGAAAACTTGGAAGAGATTTTAAATATGTAGCGTAGAGACGCTATAAGACAGAGCGAAATTGCGTCATAAAGAAGGTTTTCCGACATGAATTTCTTTGAGTTGCGATTTGCGATTTTACCTGAAAAGTGCGATAACGGCTTCTCCAGAATGAGTCATCGCATTACTTTGGTGTTTATCTCTAATACCGAAAACCATATCGCGACACGGCTCGTTAATATGCGTTTAAAATGAATACGCAAACGAAGCGATAAGGTACTGCTTGGCAAAGTTACTCGAAGGTCAATCGACGATCAAAAGCGCACTGTGAGCGATTCTACGGCGTGTAAGAATAAATAGAAATATGTTTTTGATCATTTGTACGAGAAATGCGATGGGTTTCACGGAGATTTCGTGGATTAGAGAGGTCGCGACGATTCCCAGCGGCCAGCTCTCGAGACCATGAAGTTCAGAGAGGGTCGGCCGGCAATACTAACCGCAACATGGACCAATGAGAGGGACAAAACTTGATTCCACGGGATTACGCTCCTGGATGAAGCCGGGAATTAGCCTGGGAAAGCGTAACGAGCTCGGCCGTTCCGCTAAATGAAATCATGTAGATTGTATCTCTTAGATTTTAGACTGTTCTACTATTAACATCGTTTTTAGAAATTTTTGAAGAGCGAAAACTTTGACCGTATGAATAATGGGTTTTCTTTAAATTTGTGAACACGAAGAATGTTGCATTTGAGTTATATTTGACTAGGTATATGAAAAAAAAAGTATACCATTCGATACCAAACGCGTTTCTCGCTACTAATGAGCATTATTACGAACACACGCATGAAACGATTTAAGAGATGATTACATATTATTAAGCGCGATCGTGATAACTGGTAGCGCAAGGGTAGCTCGTTTCTCCAAACACATCAAGGGTCAAGTGGGCATTGTTCGTTCTCCCGATAAATTCAAAACGAACGTAATAAGAGTGGTCGTTATAGGTCACGCGACGTGTCGCCAGGCGATAATTTATGCCGCGTCGATGTATAAACACGACGCCTTACCGCCGTTTGTTCGTATTTTTCTCGCGCCCGGCGTGCCGCGTAGTCGTTACGAGGTAAACGTGTTTCGAGTGCCAAGGAGTTTTCCCGATTTCCCGTTGGTCCGTTCGAGCGATCGCGAAAAGGAGCGTATTTCTTTGATATGTATGTACGTACGCGAGATTTATAAATAAAGGCGAGCGTTTTGCGCGTGTCGTTTCTATGCTTACCGCGGTCCTTTATTTTTGCGAAACAAAGGATGCAAGATTTTTATAACGGAGTTTTATACGTAATAAGGGTGAGCTGGCCGCGTGGATTGGAGCGCGCGCTGTTGGGGAGTTTTTCCCCGCCAAAGTTGTGTAATCGTTTGTTTTTTTTTTTTTTTGTCATGGCTTCACTCTCTTCCTTCTTCTGTGCCAGTCCGCAACCAGTCGGTGACTCTCCTTCGAAAGAAAATGACAGATAATGTATCGTGTGTAATATTATAGATACGCTCATGTGTGTAGTATATAGCATTAATCAAAATATATTCCTATTTATTTCACGAGTTATTTCGAGAGAAATATATGTTGAGGACTTTATCACGCTGACTGAGATTTATATCGTTTTTCCATAGAGTCTCTAATGTTGATCACAAGTTCACTCGCAATGTTATGCAGCTCGAAACTGAATCAGTACGTAAAACGAGACAAACAGTCGCTTAATGACCGTCCGACTTACTCGCGGCTAGATCTCACTTGATTTTCCTTTTTCTACATAATTAACATATTTTTCCCTTAATTTTTCTGATTTCCGTGACGAGAGACCAAGCGTAGGATAGTTAAATTGCCTACGTTATTCTCATTCGCGATGCAAATCTTCATCTATGTCGAGATCTCGTTTATTGCGGCGGCCAGTTGATCTAACGGGTGCTCTCTTATGTACGTAACGGCGAATGCTCAACGTCCGCTGCACGAATTGCTATTCGTCCCACGGGAATCGTAGCTTCGCAGCGATTATTCATCTTTCGGAAGGCCGGGCACGGAATCCCGATAATCCCGGCACGCCAAGGAGCGGACACGCGAACACAATAATTTAGGATCGGGACGTTCTCGGCATCGGGAGTTACCGTTAAAAAGGATTGGAAAGATGGCATGTAGGCTTTCGGGATATGGGTATAAAAAGTATCTCGGACCTGTCGTACGCAGTACTTAAATATTTTAGAGATTAATTAAAATCGAAAATTCTATGAACACACGTCACAATAATTAATTCTATAACTATAACGATTGACCGATTGAATTTAGCTAATAGTACCGCGTAGAGGTCTGTGCGCTCAGTAATAGGTTCTTATCCACGTATCGATTTGTCATCTGTTATTGATTTTTACAACTCGGATAATATATATTGATTTGTCCTGCACAGCTGGTTTTCTCTTTTAGTTTCTTATGTGCATGTACATTATAGCACTTAACTGAAATCGACAGGTTGATTAATAGCAAGTTTTAACTGTTAGAAGTAATTTAATACGTATGTAATAATATTTCACATATACACCATAGAAAAATTTTCTCTTTCCCGTACTCTCTTCCCATAGCATTTAAAACAAATTCAGCATGTTTATTTTTATCATTTTTCCAATTATCAAACTTTAATTTAACATTTTTTGTTTAACGATAGAATGTTTATCGGATCTTGTGTATTTTTCTTTGTGCTTCAAGTAATATTACGTTATGATATTAATAAATAGTAATACATAACGTGCAATATCGTTTTCAACGCGAATAGTGGTAATCTGTAAATAGGCAATCTTACAAACTTGCGCAGTTTCATCGAACTTTCCGCAACCCTGAAATGTCGGTTGCTTTATTCGTCTCCTCTGACTCACAATGGTGCAAGCATAGACGAGGAAACGCGTCTAGTCTTTGTGGCGACACTAGATATCCCGGTACATACGCGGGAAGTTGATAACGGGGATGTTAGTTGCGAGGAGTCTTGTCCGCAGATTGAGTTTACTCAAGAAGGTCAAGTTTCGAAAGTCGATTTAAGATATTTCGAATCATTGCCGTTGTGGAAAATGAAAATGGAACCTTTAATCTTTATCTCGGCCAGAACTTTTCGAGGGGGATTTTTTTCTCTCATTGTCAGATGGGAGTGCTTAAGTACTTAAGCGCGCCCGATCCTTGGGTATCTCCTCTCTATTTATAGAAAAATAAGATTTCAAATTTCAATTTACAAACGATAAGTTGTAATGACTTTTGAAAGCATTTGATCGTCAGTTGAAACACATCGGTATTAATGATATAAGTTAAATTGCTAATAAGTCATAATAAATGAAGATCTCGATTGTATAAAAATATAGCATATTCGTCGTATAGTAGTAAGTATAATTCTATGATCCGTGAATTTTGATCGGAGCAATCGAGTTAAGGAGTACCGATTAAATTCTTGAAATTATACATTTGTATGGCCGATTCATCAAAATTTTACGCGCAGGCGCATTTATCTTTGATGGATCAGCCGTCGTGTATGGAAGCTCGGCATTTCCATTACGGTAAAAAGTTAACTTTCGGCACAAGACGATTATGTTCTCCCTCGCGCGTTCTCCTCCTAGCTAGCTAGGGGAGACAAAATTAGTTTTCTTTTTTTCTTTTCTAACAACGGGGCAATTATGCGCGACCGCGTGCGTTCGCATGGGCAACACAATAAATAGCTCCGGTAGTTTTTAATGGGCTCTTGCTGAGGGACACGGTAATCCCTGCACTGTATTCCACGTTCGTTCGTCGTTTCTACAGTCCTCGGGGAAGCATTAATTAACGTTAATTAATTTAACATACTTAACGTCAATCCCTTGTCTCGGCTGTGAGGGAACGGCCGATATCCGGACGATGCTCGAATATCCACAGGCCGCATCTCGATTGTGGTCCAGGCAGCGTGCTTGCGCAGAGCTTTAGCCTTCGCATTATCGGCTCGAGCTAATACCCTCGCGATTTCGATGAGTAATTGAGCCGAACAATCAACACGAAAATTCGGTACACTGCTATCGATAACCGATCAGCTCGCCGTATATTCGAGATAACGTATTTACTTACTTTATTCTAACTTTTATATTATACGTAAATTGCATACAATAATTTTGTAAAATACGCGAGGAATTTATATAGCAATATGTAATTTATATACAAGAGTGAGTAAATAATTATCCTTGAAATGTATTAAAAAATTTGCTAGCACCAATAGAGTTAAGTACATGTACATTATTTTTTAACACAGTTCTCTTGCGATAATTATTAACTCGTACGTAAATCACGATATGACGAAATGGTATTGTATTTTGTAAATTACTAAGGTAATTTCAACTTGACGAGTTTGTCTGCGACTCATTGTCAAACTCTATCATTATTCTGTGATTCATATTCAGAGAGAAATTGTCATATTTAAAGCTTTGTATTAGGTTCAGCGTTACGTTAGGGATTTTGAATATAAAACTTCCATCCAATGACGATACTACCACGTAATTTCGTAGTCACCATGGGCTTCCAAGAAAGTTTTCACATAATTCGCGAATGCGAAACTTAGTTTGAACACTCTCGGCTCATATAAAACGTAAAAAATTGACCACAGTGAAAAGCAGTTTTTAACTTGCGGGTCATCAAGCCTTCGTTGCATATACATGAAAGATATAACAAAAGGAGAATCTACTGTGTCTTAAAACCTGAAGAAATAGTAAAGAAGTTTGAAAATTTTCTCGTACATTTGATCAAATTAATATCCATAGTTTACGGACATAAATGGAATGCGGACTCTCAATGTCGTAAACGTTTAACGAATCCATGCCGAGATAAATTCGGCGAGGAAAATAAGTACTTGTTCGAATTTAACCGGTGTTTACGCACCGGGTGCAGAATTGCGTGAAATTAGACGGTGCACAACGGCACGACGACTCATCGTACTTGTACCTCCTTGACACGATCGATCTCCCGTCTGTCGATCTACCCGTTCAACTTCCTTGGCTGTCTTCAATGCACCGTAAGATCCTCCGCTGCACTCAAGAACCGGTTTTTCATACTTGATTCACGGAGCGAGGTTGGTCTTCGATCGTCGCCCCACAGAACTTTATTCCGGTATGTTTTTTCCGCATTCTCGGTCTTGATCTCACGCCGAATAAAAGCGATAGGTTACGCCAATTTTTTTCGTGCGCTACATCGCAATCTGCAACAGCGGATTGCCATTTTTCGAAACGACGGTTATCTCTTATTCGCGAGAAGTCGTCCCGTGGGAAGAGAACCGTCTAAGATGCGGAGCGTGTCCTCCGAGATTGTAATCCGCGAGTACTTTGCCTTATGCAAATCAGTGATATGCAGGGCTCTCTTCTAGCAAGTCTTTTATTCTCTTTATATTTTACGAAATTTATTTTATACATTTACATCATAAATTGATTTTACAAACGAATGAAATAAGAGAAAAACATAAATTGAATATAACGCGGGAAATTTGATATTTAATTCAATGTATTATGACCGTTTTGTAATGTTTATATTTTACTGTTCGGATACTTTCTATTCGAATTATTATCGAGGCGTTATTATTGAAGTCCATGAATGATGCGGAGACCAGATAAATTCCAGCTGAGCTTTTATCTCCCGAACTTATTTCGTGCCAACGGGTTGGATACACCCCGATATCATCAATCCCTCGCATTTTCCACCGCGTCGTGCAGCCACCCAAGAATCCTCACGGTGTCGTTTTGACGCCTACCCTGAGGAAATTGTCAAGCTCTGACGACTGATACGGATTTCGTTCTCCTTACTTTGCACCGCCTATCGCTCGACGGCTTCTAATTTATCTTCCGCGTCGCTCCCGACAGCGCGCAAAAACGATGGCTCTCGCGAACAAATTTCACAGTTATCGCATTTTTAACGAAGTTATCTAAAAGTTGCATCTGATATAATATCAATCTTATTTCTCGGAATACTTGAAGTCCACCCCTCCAAGAGAACATTGCTCGATTACACACAGTACATCATATTTTATTAAATTTGATGATGTTTGATAATATTTTTTCTTAATAATAATAATAATAATAGTAATGTTTATACGTACAATATTGCAAACAATTTCAAAAATTTTTTTACATAAATCTTGACTCCTTGTATATGTAATTCCTCCCACGAATTTTGTTTTACGTTAAATTGGTCGAAATGTTTTATTAACTTAATTCACCGTGACGCGCTATTTTTCTATATTATTTATCCAAAATTTAATTTTCTTACGGTCACACTCGTAACATTTGCTCGTTGACATATTAGCTTTAGTTTTTTACCTTTTGCCACTTTCTTCCGTCTCTATGGTGCCGTTATGAACTTTTCTAGACGGAAAGAAACTTTTTGTTTGCGAGTTTATGTTCTCGGTCCTTTTTTAGCAAGTAATATCGCATTAAAGGATACGAAGTGTCGTCAGTTTTAAAAAATTTAAGTAACCAATAGCCGCTTCAAACATTGTCCAGATATTAAATTTGGCGTTTTTAATACTGTGATAATATTTTTATTTATATATTTGTACATAATTTTTTTACACTTTCTCCGTAAAATTTGCACGGTATAAACTTCTTTTATTTGCATATACACTATATATAATATTTTCATTTTTATTTTTATGCTTCTATGTTATGTTTATAAAAGCGATATTCTTCCTATTTTTGTTTTGATATGGTTTAGTAGTTTAATAATTCCGGCTTCAACGACAACTGATTACAGTTGTTGATTACAGCTGTTTTTCAAATCTGCGTGTGTGATAAATTTTAATTTATTCTCTCTCCACCATCTCAATCTTCTTGTTGTTTTGCCCTCATCAATCATCCCTCGTAAAATTCAATCGACGTGAAAGTCATCTCTTAGCCTTGAAGATTATTCTGTAGGTTGCGTTTTACAATAATTAGATTTTAAATTATAACCGGCGTATTTTCTCGAGAACTGCCAGAATTGAAAATGACAACGTCAAAAGCTTTAAAATAATAGAAAGTATAGAAAAAATTTGCAATATCTGAGACTTTCTTAAAATAACAGGTTTATTTAAATTATGAAGATTAAAATTATAAATATTATAAAAATGGTTTATGATTGCAATAATCTTGTATTTAATTTGCAATTATATTACTATTACTGTGGATCATTGTAAACTGCGAAAAATAAAGACTGTGCACTATACGGTTTTACTGTCTCAAATATTATATCAGATAATTCCGTCATGTCGCACCTTCATTCTAGCTTGTACATAACCAATGTCATGTTCTCGCCATCCTCGCCGAAAAATCTCTACCAACCCGCTCAGCCACGAATTTTGATTTATTTGTTCCGCCGTCGCGACCTTCATGTTTTCGGTACATCGGCCCCGGACATCCCTCCACCTTCCACTTCGCAATTTTCCATCCCTCCGAATAAGGAGAGATAGATAGAGCAAGAGAGAAAGAGAGAGAGAGAGAGAGAGAGAGAGAGAGGGAGGATGTTTTTTGCCGAGCGAAGTAATTCCACCAGCAGACACCCCCACCAGTTTGTCGGCCGCGTGGCGATACACGTATCCCCTCTCTCGATAATCGCCGATGCGGTGGGGATGCATTCGGGGGTGGCGACGGCGGCAACTAGGGGCGGCTGGCCGGATGGTTGGCTGGCCGCTAAGGGGTTGCGTCGCGGCGTCGCCGTTGTCGTTTCTTGCGGATTCGGTCCCTCCGAAAGAGGGAAGCTCTCAGTCGATGCGCGACCACCCTGCACGCGACATCTAAGTACATCGTATCGTCTCTGCAATCCTCGCAAGCCGTGTAAGAAGCACCTGCCACCCTTGATCGAAGGGGCGCGTGATAACGCGTGAGCAACGAAAAGAACGTGAGAGGTAATTGGAGAATACCGCGTGCCCGTGATTTAATTTTAAGTGGTTTTGTCGATTCAAAAGGGTGTGCCGGAAAATATTGATCCCTAAATGTACAATGTTAGAAAAATTTTTAGTAATTAATATTATTTATACTTAATATTACACGCTTGCGATTGAGTATACAATGTATTCAGTATCGACAAAGAGTGATATATATATATACTAGACACTACAGACGCGCGCTACGCGCGCGCTATTTATCTTTAACATTTCACTATTAACCCTATTATACACAACTGTCAAAATATACAATGACAGCTGCAAATGAAGTAAGCGCAGCAAGAGAACCAATCGGCATCGCGGAAAAGCGGCAACAATAAACTTCACATCTCCTTTTTAGAAGAGGATATATATATTTCAACAATTATTAAATAATAATGTTCGCGATCAAAATAATTTATTACATTCCGGCTCACCCGATTTATAATTCTTTATTTGAATCCTTTTATGTCTGATGGATGGAGAGTAACAATTCATATGTACATATTGCTCATTTGCATACTGCTTTTTATTATGCAAATACGTTATGCGTTATGAGTCATCCTCATGGTTGGTATACGAACGTGACATTGCGAGTTACGGTTAGTCGTAGATGAGAGTTTCTTCATTATGCTGGTTCACCCTCGACCGATCATGCAACGCGAAAAATCACAGCGGGCGTGTACGATCACTTTTCCGATGACTAAGATTAAGCAGAAACTTTCTCCACTATACGCAAAAGTACAGAATTTTTCGCGAAATTTGCTGGCGCATTTCCTGATGATCAAGCGCAAAATGATAAGGATATAGCTCGTTAAAATTAATCAGAGCAAGATTTTATGGTTTTTCTTTCCCCCCATTAAATCGATAATGTTTACGCTTTAATCGGAATTTTCGCCAAATTATCGCTATTTTGTATCCATATTAATACATAAATACATTGTAATTATTAGAAAGAACACGACTGCCATGTTTTCTGATCAAATCTTTGAACGTTAATTGCACGAAGGTTTGCAATGCATTGCGATAAATTCACGGGTATCGTTCTCGTGTCAGGGATCATCGGATCCCGCACGTAACGCTAGAAACCGTTTCGTGTTCCGTAAACCATCGCGAAGGTAACAGAGTGAGGAGAGTAACGCGTAACAGAGTGAGGAGGTATCTAACTATATCGGTACCGATTTCCGCGACTTGTTGAAATGGGCGTCGCGTGACGCGACCGTTCCTTACTTTGAGCGCGTCTCCTCCCGGCAGAGATATCTCCGTTCACATTGGAACGAGACGATTCCATGGAACGAGTTCCGATCCGAAGACTTTCGCGTGGCCGTGGAATTTGATGAAATGTGGTGGACTTGATCGTCGCGATCGATATTAAAGATACTAACGCGAACAGAACTATCTGCGCAACCACTTTGATCTTAATTTTTGAAAAATAAGAAAAATACTCCATTATAACACACATGTGTTACACTATAATGTTAATAAATTCAATGAAATTGAATTGTATAGATATTAATCGAGAGAAAAGCATTAAGGTACACGCGTAACGTCATTATCACGCGTTTTAATACCTGACATTACCGATATTTCCATAAACGTCTGACGTGGATAGGAATAACGGGATGAAGCGGCAATGGAAACATTGTCAGACGACTGCAGGCGCAGCGAGTGAATTACGTAGGAAATTGCGCGATACTATTTTGCAAATTGAATTTTCAGGCAGACACGATGCGCCGCGGTGTCTGAAAGTGGGCAGGCCGGTTACAGGCAAACACGATAAGTTCGGATAAAGTGGCTTTAGCGCGGCGTTTCCTTTGTCTCGTCGTGCCGGCTCTCCGACCACGGGGAACGCCTTTCCTTCCACCCACAAAGATTTACGGTGTCTATGGGGAAGAACTTTGATAATACTCGCGCCGGAGTGTTATAGGGCTGGGGATCTCTCGCCGGGCCGTCTGGCATTTTCCTCGAATGAAGTAGAAACGCACAACCGTGCGGAAGCGAAAGAAGTATCGCCAGGAGACTCGGAGGAGCTTCCGCGATATCATCCCGGAAAAAAATGGAGAAATAGCATGTGGCAGTTTTACTGCTGCTTTTATTGTTCTTATGATTAGGATATCTTTATCTCTTCAATTAAATCTTGACTTAATATAACCGAGAAGAGTATAATAGAATATTAAGAAAACCTATAATGTAAATTGTATATTTTAATGTAAAAAAAAATACAGGAAATGATGCCACTGGCAATTTCGTCGTCGTGACCAGTTTGATTGCAGGTTCAACTTGTCTTCGCGTTTTAAGTTTTTCTCTCAAATAAAAAGCAAATAAAAGTTCTACAGATACCTGTTCAATATATTTATACGTCTAATACATCATAGACTACTTACGAGAACTTAAATTATCCGGCAGTATAAAATCGTCGTGTGGCTATCGCGGCCGCGTATAATTTACCCGTTGAGCAACTAACGCTAATAAGTGGATAGCGCGACGCTAATTCCGTCGCGGAAGAGTACCGCGAAACTGGTTGCGGTACTGACATTTGAATATTCGCGCAGTAAGACGGGTTTGGATTTTCTAGCGAGTTTGCCACGATTTCGAAGAATTAATTACACAGCTTACACAGCTTACTTTCAAACCGCTTCATACACTATGTGTACCGTACGTGTGGGCTGCGATATCCGTCGACGTGGAATCTAGACAAGTTAGATTGGAATCTAATTTTCGTTTCCTCGATTTAATGACCTCGATTTTGAGCATTGACTCACACTAGGTATATGATGCGTTGAAACAGCGGGATAAAAGTAAATATCTTGTTTCGTATAGAGAGGTTTTTGCATCATTGCACTAATGTATTTGCGCGATAAATTAAATTCATATAAGACGTAGTCCATTGACGAATATCACCGTGAACTTCTCACATGAGCTATATTTTCACATAATTCATGTAACAACGGTGCAATTTTCGTAGTAATTTTGCAAAATCTGATTTTCCATAAGTGCGTGCGTGCGTGCAAGCGGCGTGGTAGTTTCGATCGTTGCTTTTCGTGCGTGGAGAGTTTCTTTACCCATTAGGGGCACGCGAGCTATTAGGTTATATCGGGCAGTGTAGATAACTACCTGGAAATTGACTCGAGAGTTATTTTCAAAAATTTCTCCTGCCTGGTTCTGGCTTTCGATTTTCCATTCGTCTTTTTCATATTTCTTCGAAACTCCATTGACCCCACATCTGTTCCTCTCACTCTAATGGCGCGTTCTAGCGCAAATAGGGAAATGGTATTGGCCATTATAAGCCATAGATCGTTTCTAATAAAAAATGGTCTAATAACTGAGGCGAAAAAATTATACGATATCGCAATCGCGTCACTACGCATTTCCGCATACCTATACGGCTTTTGGAATCGAGTTTCCCATCAGATACCGCTGCGCAAAACTTTATTAACCATATAATTCGCACAACTCGAGTTTACCGTTGTTGATTAATCGCGCTTTCGGAGAAACTTTGTGTGACAACACAAGTGTGCATGTAAAATCAAGATACCGTTGATATGCAGGATGTTGTTTGCCCTCCCTTATTGAACGAAGAAATTAAGTCTACTTTGTTTAATTAATATTGCGTAATAAAACGTCCACTTTGACGTGTATTGTGCCTGAAACAACATCCGTTTTCATTTCTAATTATCGTGTAATATTATTCACTATCGCAGCTTCTCATTCGCCGGCTTTATTGTTTGTTTGCGTGGAACACATTTACCGAATACCCCAGTCATCGATCCCTCGTGCACTCGGCGAATGTACTCTGTCGTATTTTTAGACGGCGCTTCAGGCAGGTAAGAGATGATGGAGACAAGTCTATTTCCGAATATTTCGAATTCCGTGGATACGTCGGATAGCTGACAGTCGGGACAGCTAGGTGAACGTCACTCTCCGACACATTAGATGGTTATTTCCGCTGACAAAATTATCGATCGTCATTTCCGTCAATCTCATTAAGTCGTTAAATCGTCTGCAAAATGCATAAATTAGATTGGCCGCTTTTGTTACAGTAAGCGTTACATAAAATTTGCAAAATTGTCAATTGCAACCTGCTATAATTATCACGTGCAAAATTAGTAATTACCAAGAGTCCGTTAAAATGCTTTAACCTATCCTATTAATCTCTTTTTCAGTCTGTTTACAATTTATGATGTTATTCGGTTGTGATATATTAATAATATATATCAATAATTTAAAAAATATATATATGTATGTATATATTCTGCAAATAATGAGTTAGCTGAAGCGAAATTACATTTGCAAATTAGGTACTATTCACTGTGTTTACACTGCCTTTACGTGTGCATTTGTTCGATATGCCCACTTCGCTATTTCGATATGAGCAACACGTCCGTGCGTCCTATATATGACACGCCACATTCGTAATTTGACAGTAGAATGGACAGTCACCATGGACAAACGTGCGAAATGCATATAGTTACGTACATTGCACCCTATCAAAGTCACATATCATTCGTATGCAACCTGTCGGTGAAAATTCTGCAACATCGTGAAAAGATTCTCGAAACATCATGTTTATTACTATTTAATTATTAATACATATATAAAACAAGATCGCAAGCTAGAGGATGTGAGAGTGCATGCGAAGCAATTTCGTTCAATTATACACGGAAAAAAAGGATTAGCTATACTGTAGCAAATCTAGTTGTAAAAAATGTTAGTTAGCCATATTTTACAACCAGATTTGCTATAGTAGCTAA
Organism: Temnothorax curvispinosus; assembly: GCF_003070985.1. Taxonomy (NCBI): domain Eukaryota; kingdom Metazoa; phylum Arthropoda; class Insecta; order Hymenoptera; family Formicidae; genus Temnothorax; species Temnothorax curvispinosus. Next base: position 139,799 of record NW_020216437.1, on the reverse strand, counting down.
TCCTTTTTTACCGTGTATAATTAACACATTTTATCAAAATACGTTTTGTGCTCGACGACGCATCGCAATCTGCGCTTGGCGCGTAGATTAATGAGTACTGATCGTGTCCAAACACAAAATTTAATTGTCCGTAAACGACATTAACGAAATTAATGTAGATGGCTCCTGGCTGCGTTCAACCGCTGACCGAAACGTTTTATTAAAATTCTAGCCTGTTACCGAATGCGTAACATTTATCACTTCAACCATTATTATTACGAATCGCTTTGAATGATAAATTTTCAGTCCATTAATGCGCGCCGGCTGGACTTTCATTAGTCGGCGATGGCGGAATTGAGGTAAACGAGATGCACGTCTATATTATCGAAAAAAAAACCACACCAATTAATTTAACGTGGATTCTACAGAGCGTCCCTTAGTAAATGTTGGATATGAATTAAAGCATCGGTGTTTCCTACATGACACTGTTAATTTGCGCTGATATTTCATCTGGCACGGTAAAATTTACTCCTGATAGTTTACCCGTGGGCCACAGTGTATCGCGCGTTACCAGTTGTTGGCGGGACTCCAAAAATATCGGCGCGTTATGAATTTCGACGCGATCGGAAACGTATGTATACAGGTGCAAAAGCTCGCGTCTGAGTGCCGTTTAATGGAGAACCGAGAGAACTCCGGCGGGTATCCCGCGGCAAACGACAAGTTTAAATGAATCTGTCTGTTGCAAACAATACGTCCTTGCCTCCGAGGCAATGCCTCGATATGTGTGTGTGCACGCGCGCATATCTCTCTCTCTCTCTCTCTTTCTCTCTTTCGATGATACCCGGAGAGTTTGACACCGCCATCGTGGATTTCTATGGGCCAGTTTTCCATGAATCCTATCGGCGGTCGACAGACAGTCGCGAACGCGTCAGACAATGCGCTCTCGTAGCCGCGCGACGGCTGTCAGGATACCGTTCGCGGTTATGTCGGACATGTCTGAGCGGTGAAATTACTTTTTCGAGCGAGAGAACGCGATATCACTCTGTCGTCGTAATAGACTCTTTTAGGGCCAAACCCTCCGTGCGTAAAGTTAATGCAGCAGCTGTTTCTAACTGTTTGCACGATATATTTTTTGAAACCGAGCTTAATGACGGAATATAAACGCTGTTAATTCTCTTTCTTTTTGCTCGCGCAGCAAATGGGCGAAACGGCAAGCAATTAGCAGCGATTCTACTGTGTTCAAATATTAGTCCTCATACGATACACGGTGATTGCTGATGAGGGCAACCTTAATTAGCATGCCTAATTAGTGTGTTTGAATTTCAAAAATGGAGAAATCTTCTCCGCTGAATAGATTGGTAATCATACATAGACCACATTCAATTTTTTATCGTAGATATTGGTTTGTTTGCACTTCCGACAATTATCGGGCAGTCTCGTTGTGACGGCCCGGCCGTCGCGTATTAAAAAAAAAACGGTAGTAAAATCAGCCATTTCTGTAGCCAGCAGCTATCGTCGCGCTTTGTTCCGGTCGCCGTCGCTCAGGCTAAGCGCTTTTTTTTCCACGTGCCGCGAAAGTTCGATAAAGGTAGACATTGCATGTACCGTGTCGGTGCGACTATATATTCTACATCCATATTGGCCCTCCCCGGGGATGCACATGCATCGTTGCGTCATATGTATACTCATACGCGCGCACGTGCGTTATATAACCAGTCGTGTAACGATGGATGCATGTTGCGCGAGAGAACATGTAGATTACACGAGTTCTGGCTGCGTCTGGAATATACGTCGACTAGGACTGAGACTGCGTCTTTTTTTTTCATCCGATCGAAAATTTAGCGCATCGGTGAGATTAAACAATCTTTACTTCGCTGCTCCGAAGCGTCTGAACACATTTGCCTAACGAGCAGTTCGTGAACAGTTAGAGCGCAGTTGGAAGATTGTTATACTAGAGACACGTCAAATGATTGTAACTGTTTCATTTCTGCGAGGTAGATGGACAATCAAGCAAAATCATCTGTTTCAATGATTATTACCGCGAGGTACCCAGTTGGTCTGCTTCACGTCCATTACGTAATTATGGTTAATTAATTAGGAATGGATTAATGACATTGATGCATTGAGATATCAACTGGCGAAAAGATGGATAGTCTATAACATGACCGATTGGAATTTCCTGTGCGTGAAGAGGGAAAGAAGAAAATGGAGTCGCTAGATCCATGATGTTTTTATACGACGGTTTCATCTTTTCTTGCTCGACGTGATCGTAAATCGTCTCTGCGGCGAGTTTTCAATATCTTTATATGATACACCACTATAATATCTCCTTGTCCAATGTATCGTAAATCAAACACAAGTGCTCTCGTCATTGCATGTGAAGCGGAATATCGCTTGGGCTCGAACTCTTCCAAACAGAACGTTCGTCAAAGAAAACGCGACTTTCTTCGAATTTCTTCCACAAGTATCGCGAGAAAGAAAGAGATCATTAGTGTCATAATCTACTCTCTCACTTATGTATACGCGATATTACAAAGGCGAATTTTCCAAGATCTAATTCAACTTTGTTCTACAATACGTTATTTACTAAGTCCTGAATCTTTAATGAAGTCATGCTCGCTGAAATGTATTATTTCAACTTGAAATTGAAATGAAATGCGAATCAAGCGAGACGGAAATCTTGTAGAATTGAAAGTCATGCAAACACGAAAAGCGGAGTAGCGTAATGTCGAAGAGCTAAGGGAGTATTTTTTGCCGAAATATTTGTCTGAACTCGTCGTCTCTGCCGTTGTCCTTGCCGCGTTGCCGGTGCACGACAAGAAACTCGCCCGATTTCGTTCTGCAAAACAACGAACGCGCGGCGAAAACTTTATACGCTCGGCTTTACGAACTGGAACCGACCTTCGCCCAAATCCTTCGTCGACATCCTATCGTCGCGAATAAGGATTGCGCCGCTCGCTCGAGGGCAATGCAGTTAATGGAAAATCCTGCGAAACGGCGTTTCCCAAAGTGAATCAACCAACGAACTCTTTCCGCGACGAAATCTACAATCATGCACGTAAAATTATTCTGTTTCTATATTACGATATGAATTTTTTATGCTGCAACATTTTTTAAAATGAAAAGAGGTCTAGAATCTTAACAATCGGTTTAGTATTCGAGAAAGACATGCAATCAACTTACAACGATCAGTATTTTTCAAATACATAAAAAGACGAGTAGGTATCGACAAATAGAAAAAATAGATATATTTGATTTTCTCGTTTCAATTGCCATGGGCAATTGCGGCGCGATGCGTATCGATAAATTTAATTAATCCCTTTTTCTACAGAGATTTCAGTTCAATTAATTGGAAAAGTTACCGCGATTGAATCCCGTTGATGCATGAATGAAAACGCACTCGATTACGGCCAATAATCTGTTTTTTTCTTTTTTTTTTAAATGATCAAGCCAACAATCTCTTTTAATGACAGTCGGTTCATTGCTTTCTGTACAATTTGAAATCGATTAACGATATTATATGTAACTTGAATTCTTTCGCTGTGATCTCCAGCGGAGGCTTAAACATGACTTGAATATTAAGTTGGAAAAGTTTTTAATTATCGCGGTTTTATACAATCTACTTTATGATCATTACTATCCGCGCTTGTCGGTGGCTCGAGAGCCATGAGTAAATCGATTGGCTGTTTCCAGGCAATAAAAACACAGAGAGTTAAAACGGTGTCACCGATACCGATTATGTAACAGGATTTCCAGAATCGTATTCTGTAAAAGCAGTCGCATATACATTTTCGACTATCCGTTGTTAAAGAATTTATCTCGACTTATCTCATACACTACGTAGTTTTCGCGACGCGGAATTACAAAGAGCGCGAAGCGAATATCACGATGATCGTAATGCAAGAGGCGACCGGGATTCACGCGCGACCCAATTCGATTACAAGGCGATGTTCTGGTCGCAATTATCGCCATGGCGCTAACCGCGTTACGTTGTGCGTTAGACCGAGGAGCCCCACCTGCCGCGAGACATCCGGCCAATCCTGCATCGGCCAATCAGCTCGACCGAGTTCGAATAACTATTCCAATTAACAGTAAATACGTACGGTACACGAACCAACGAGTCTTCCGAGGAGGACATCTCGTTGTAATGGCTTTTCGTAGGACGTTACAATCGTTTGAGTTATACCGTTTGCGTCATTAACTCTTCAGATAAATATTCGTATTGACAGCCCCGTTCACAGATAGATCGACAACCAACGCATCGCCCACTTTGCTTGAATACATTGTTACGATGGCCTATATTTTAACGTATTCCCTCATCGGTATTTGTTTGTCAGGAATTACAGCGACTTGAGTTAATTAATTTATTGCGAACATTTATTGCAGGCAGTTTTTATGATCGCTCGTTATTCAAATCATGAGTAGTTTTATGTAGGAGCAAAAGGAAAAGGATATGTTGAATTGTAAATATAAAATAGCTCTTGATATCATATATTTTCTTTATCACAGCATGATGATGATGGGTACATCGAGATATTTTAGATATTTAAGCAAATTAAATGTGTTGGAAATAAAATTTTAAACGTAATACTCTCACGTAATATATCTCTGATATCTGAGATATAAAAAAAGTTATTCGAGAGCAAGGATTATATACACACGATTGAACTGCAGTAAATGTGGTCGTAACAAAGTCATATGGTAATACAAGTGACAGGGATCTCATATATCAAATCGAAGGATAGAGAGAAAGAGGAACGAAGTTAAAACGGCACTTTAAACAATTTATCGGCCGCGGCGCGGCGGTGCCTTAGATCGACGTAATGGAAGGTTACATCCCTCCGTATATGCAGCATGTGGTAAACGATGTTTACAATGAAAATCGTGGTTTGTGGAGATCCGATCGACGTTACACGTTACACAAACCAAAGAGAAAGAGGGATGGATGGTTGCTACGTTAAATGGTGGCGGGGAGGGAGGGAGAAGCCAACAGAGAGATAGAGAGAGGGAGAGAAGATGAATAGCCGCAGTTCGCTGCACCTGACTATTTATAACAAATCGATAGGTGCCGGCAGCCGGTGCGTTCCTCGCGTGCAGTGTTTCTCTTATTTGCAAGAACGGTTCTCGCGTTTCGAACGCGCCTTTAAACGCGGTTGACCTTAGATATGTAGCAAGCATTTCTGATTCCGTTGCGATTTGATTGTCAACAAATGATTTCTTTATCGTTTATCATAATCTTTCGATATTTAATCAAAAAGTTTATAACAAATTTTGAAACCGCGATTTATACGCGTTATTAGATTACGCAAGAGAAACCTATTGCGTTCAACGATCCAAGAACGTGATACAATTTAACTACGATCGATGACTCATTGTCAATTCCGATGATGTAAAAAGCTGCACTTAAGTCTCCACATTATCGCCGCGGCGCATTAGTCATCGAAGGCCACGAGGATGACGAGGATAAATAATTATTTTACGCTAATTACTAATTGGCTGTTGTTACCGCAAAAACTCCGGTTGGCTTTACACATTCGCGCGTATTACATTCGTATTCTTGGCTATTCTACAAGTAGTAGCAGTCTTTTTAAACCGACGAGTGCGGTGCGAGAAGTTCGTAAAGCGTATGCGTTGTAAGTTTATTGCGCATAATACACATCGGAAAAGTGAGCGAAAGAAAGTACTTCGCGTCCAAAGACAGATATTCCGTCAAAATATAAGCAGAAAATTCTTTATCACGCGTTTCGAACCCCGATTCGCGGCATCATAAACAATCACAAGATACCAACTGCTGCATCTGCGGTTTTGCCGTTGTTTTCCATTACGCGGTGAGTTCGTTCAATGAAATTAACGGGAGAAAGTCCGAGAAGCTTTTTTGCTCATTCAATTGTGCTTCGATTACACGCGGTTTCCTATACGGATTCGCAAGCCGCATGGTATCCTCGTCGTTCCGCAGGCGCCGAAATGAAATTAGCCTTTCTTCGTGAAGCAGTAAATCGTCTGTTGTGTACCAGAATCTTAGACGAAAGTCGAGCGAAGTTTTTTCGATTTTCAGTGTTGAAGCTGAAGCACAATTTATTACTGTCGCAATTTCTACACGCATCTCGGTAAACGACTATCCTTTTGTAACTCTATTAATCTTAAAAAACTGAAAGACATTACGAATTTGTTAAGGCAAGTGTCTTAATGTCTTTACTTTAGGATAAGCAAAACATATTGAAGTAGAAAATTTTTTTCGAGCATATTGCAAAATTTATCGAGAAAGAAATTCTTCGATTCTCCAAGAGTTATAAAAAGTTTGAAGGTCTCTCCATCCACCAGACGCACAATTTTCTCACATTTGTTGTTGACTGTCGCAACGAATCGAACGCGCGGTATTTTAGCTCGGTCAGTCGAAGTGGACGGCTCGAGTCATGCGGTGAAACGAGGAGTAGTGAGGTCGGCGCATTTTCGAAAGACTATCCTGCTCGTTCCGCGTGCTTACGGTGCGCGGTAGACATTCGACATGTTCGCCGCGATGGTGCTGCACAAGCATAACAAGCACAACAATGGGAACCACTCGAATCATCACGCAAGCAACAACAACTCCACTACCAACTCCACCAGCAATCACCTCAACAACAACAATCACATCAATAACAACGTCAACAACGTGAACCAGGCGTACAGCACGAGGGCGGTAAGTGGAATTGCGCTTTCGTCGAAATTTTATATTCGACGTCCCTTCGTTCAGCTTTCTTAAAATAATACCTCGCGGTTATACAAAGAGAGAATTTCGGTGTATTGTACCGAATAATTCAAATACCAACTGTAATTTTCAACGAGAAAGTTGGAACTTGTTTGAGTTTCACGAAAAAAGAATTTAAGTCTCACCGTTTGACAGCATATCCGTTTGAGGCACAAAGGTAGGCCCACTTTTCAATTCGTTCAAGTACTTCTTTACGACGGCGCGTTTCTACAGAAGATTATTTGCGCGATCGCGAGTCGTTAGATGCAAATTTCGCGTCTTCCAACGGGACAGTATTTCTCAGAGCGAATCGTCCCGTGGGTACCGGCTTTTGCAAGCTTCGGCAAGATTTAGAAGGATTTTTATCAACCGAGCGAAAAGGCTCGGCGGGATGCTCCTTTTGGTCGGGCGAAAGAACGCGAAGAAAAGAAAATTTTTCCACTCGGAGGGAAATCACGTTTACGGCGCAAAGGGTGAGTCTTATCTTTCGCGTTACAGAAGCGATCCCGAGGAAACGCGACGATTTCGCTGACATCGCGGACGATTTTACGGAACGCGGCAGTGGTCGCGAATCTAGTTTTATCCTATTTTTTTCCTTTCCTTTTGTCGTTCTTTTACTCCGTTTCCTCTCGGCTCATCTATGACATTCATTTTTCTGATTTCGTCAAAAATAGAGCTACCCATGAAAAATCTTCCTTATGTCATGGCAAACCGTTCCTTTTCTTACTTGTCGCTTTTTTCATAAAAGATGTTTCGCAGAACATTCTCTCGTTCAGTAAGATTCGTAAGTAAAACTTACGAATCACACACACACACACACACACACACATACACGTGCGCGCGAAAATTTTCATTAGACGGTGTAATCCTCTTTTAATTTGAGATAGTTGGACCGGAAGACTCGCCAGTGATAAATTGAAAACTGAAAATTTAAACTCGATTGTAAACGCGGCGCTGTGGTTAAATATAAATACCACACGGTATTACCTGACATAGCACACGGAGGATTATATCGGTTTAATATTTTAGAATCTCCCCGCGAATCTTCTATTTCATGCGGTTCGTTAAAGTGGCGCAAGGTATTTCAGTTTCAATTTCCCAGGGTACACTCGACTGAAAGATTGGAAATCGAGAATTCAGCGAGTGGTTGATATCGAAACATTTCGAAATACGGTTGCGGGAATCGGTGTAACACGATGTGACAGAATTTGTTTTATATAAGCGGTAAAGCACGGTGAGCTCGAACGGGAGATAGAATTTGTCCTGTTACACGAAATCTATTTTTTGAAAGCTGATATTGATTTTCGATATTTATATTCTTACACATTCGCCGTTGAATCTTTCTTGTCCAACCAAAAAATTATTTTTACTGTGACATTTTGTTTCTTCCCAATTGCAAATTCTTTTTTTTTTATCGTATTCATTAGAATTTGGTGGAAATTAAAATTATTCCGTCTTATCGCATTATTACAATTTTCGTAATGAAATGATAAAATCCAATAATATGCAGTTTTCATTCGGGGATATCTTCTTATTCCCGGTTTCCACCATTTTATTTTCGAATTACGGTCGAGGTTTATTATTCTGCGGCGCGATCTGCATCCTGTTTGCCGTTCAGCGGACAGTTTATTTTTTGAGTCAGGGGTGGAGGACTACGAATGAGTTAATTGCATCTGTCGGTTCACCCTTTCTCAAGCCAAATCGGAACTCCGAGAGGGTTGTATGCAAATGAAGTAGCGAGATTAAGTCCTTTGTGCTATTCGATCCTGATAACGAACATGTTAAAGGATTCGCTATAAATTAACAACTAGATTAAACCGTTCATCGCCTTTACAGACTTTCGTAGCTCTTCGTCTTCCTGTCCATCATCTCCCTTGTGTCAGTCGGCGAGACGTTGCCTGGATTTTCCAAATATTTTATTTTCTTCGCGGGAGGTTTCTTTTTCAAACATGTGATCGATACCGTCGCGACAGTTCGAGACAAATTTTATAAGACTTGCGATAAAATATCAGTATAATATCGATGATAAGAAATTATCACAGAAGTAATTGATTTCACTGTAGTTGCATTACTACAATCTCGTAGAAGCTAAAATAACTTATTATTAGATTTGTTATTGCTGCCATTATTATTGTAATGTTAACGTGGTTTCGCTTAGTTTATTTGATCTCTCTTTGGTAGATAGAGTGTAAGTGGTTAAATAAGCTTTCCCAAAAGAAAAAAAAACAAGATTCCCACGTTCCACCTTCCCTTAAACGCGTTCAAGGGGTGAAAGCGCCGCTATATGATAAAAGACAAAGGCAGTTAAATATATCAAGGTGAAGTGGAGTATAACTCGTTTTTATACCCGGAGAGAGAGAGAGACAGAGAGAAAGTGAGAGAGAGGCCTCTCCATCCCCCATCGGCCCAACTCCCTTGTTGTTTCGTTGTATCTTCCTACCTATCTTTCGCCCTTCAGTCTTCGCGTCGTTTCTCAACCGCCGCGTAATTCGATTTCGAAGCACGGCGAGACTCCGCTTTGTGCGACTTCTCTGGCTCTCGTCTTGAAATAACTTCGCAAAGGGCTTCGATCTCTTCGGACGTGTGGCTAGACTCCATGTATATAATATATTATATCAAACGGTACGAGAAATGCCTGATGGAGGTGGAAAATCGGAAGCTTCGCAACTCTAAGCTTAAAAATACGATTTATAACTTGATAAGTCTACCTTGAAGATAAAACTTCAAAGCGATAGTCTATTAGATTTTTCTCTTATATTTCTTTGTATAAAAATAAAATTATAATAACTCAAAATAATATTATATAAAAATTATTTACTGGAGGATTTTATATCCTGAGTTCGGTTTGGTAGACCAACAAAGGATGGCTATGATAAAAAATGTCAGCTATGATTAAAAGCGTAGCTTTTAATCTTAGATGAAAGAATAGAGAGAAAGATCGATTGTACAATAGTAAAAACCAATCGGTTAAGATTCAAAGAGAGAAGGGGATCTCGATTGTGCGCTTTTCAGTATGACGACCCTATTACGAAAAATCAATAAACTATTATTCGCAGTTTAGGCAAACGTATATGAATAGTCACCGGATATCAATATTTCCTTTGTAACAAATATTCAGAGATTCAGACTAAATCTTTGCGAATATATGTGTTATATGAGCTATCAATTTTTTACACGTGCAATTTCTTTTTCACCGAATAGAAGGACACGTTCGAATTATTATGCAAAATTATTCATTCTCTTTTTGTATTAACGATTTTGTGTCGAACACCGCGTCGAAGAGTCGGGCGCGTTTGCAAAACGCTGATGCGTTCCATTAACGCGTCGGCGAAGCGAGACGGATCCATCGGTCCGAAAATTCACCCTCTCGCCGATGCTAAGCGGAGGGATGATGTTACCCCAGAGGGGAAAACCGGACGACCGCATCTCGCCCGCGTTGCCAAGGTTATGCTTGGACAATCAATGGACCTGGCTGTAATCAGCGCGATTATAAACGGTGTTCACTTAACGCGCCGTCGGTCGCCATCATTAATGCCCGATAAATTGGCCAGCCATGCCGCTTTTGCAGATAGCTAGTGCGCCGCTACGCCGATGGAAAAAACGCCGTCGACGTCATTACATTGATCGTCATTTCCGGGACGGAAGGTGATTACCAGTAGCGGCAGCGGGAGACAGCAGCAGCCGGTCGACAATTTCGAGAATGGCATTTGAGCTCGCTATTCGCGTAATTAGATCGCGAATTGGTTCGTATACGGCACATTATCCTCCATCTTCCTTTTAATTACGTTCTGTCGCTCGTTCAGTTACTTAACGCAAATGGTTTTGAGTCGAGTTTCGACCGTATTATCGCTTGTCTCGACTCAATTATGGATTCATCATATTTATACAACATGTTGAAATAATTAAATACAGAATAAAGGCGGGAATAAAGTCTCACGTCGTGCGTCAAATAACACGAGATAAGAATATCAAGTTTAATTTACGACATGGTACTCCGTTCTGTCGTACGATAATAAAACAGGGAACGGCATGGGTCATAGCAATTATTTTATGACTGTCATAACAGTCTTCTCCGTCGGTTTTATACAAACATAAACCCCGAAGTTTCGATACGTCATCCCGCGACGTCGTCTTCTATTATATGTATAATACCGAGCCAACTCTCAAATCCATAAAATACACGAATTCTTTTCTCTACACTGCCTGTATTACGAATGTCGTATAAATGTTCTTGTCGCATTACCAGTCGTCGTCTGGTCGCCTTCTGGCATGTGTGCATAAGAATGGAATACGCGTTCGTATTCGGGAAATACATCGAATACACGGATGAGATTCAGGAATTAATTTCGGCCCGTGAATGATTTTGTAAACTGTGGATTCCCGTTACGTCCAACATTTAAATTGCCGATTTATTCCAATTCTTCAGATCTTCGTGTTTCTGCCATTTTTTCCTCGCATTCATTCTTTTTATTTCAGAACTTTTTTTTATAATTGTTTCCGTACTTAATATGTAATCAGTTATTTAGATACTGTCGTTAGATTCATATTCTACACAAACTGTACAATAGAATTCATATCGCGAAACTATGTGCGGAATCGTCATGACAGCATGCGATTCGGTAGACTGTTAAAAGCGAAGGGATGTGCAGCCGGAGATTGGCACGTTGCAAACGGAGCATGCCGATATGTTTGTCGTTCGGATAATATACACTCGATATTACATCGAACAATCGATCATCGCCCCAAACACAAAGCTTCTCGCGCGGACGTGCCTAGTTATAGTCGAGCTTTGGATATTCGTTCGAAGAGAGAGAAAGAGAGAAGGAGAATACGAATACCGGGTGCTCAAAGATGTCTGAGACAGTCGACAGAAATTTTTGGCGAATACGTCGGAAACTCATTTGGGATTTTCACGGCAAAGAGGAATCGTTTGGGAAGTAACGTACGTGCTCGATTTCTTTTTGGTCGTACAGCCGATTACACAACAGTCTTATCTCGTTACATCGAAGTCTTTTTTCTTTTTTATTTCGTCGCCAATTGTTACTGCCGCTACCGTCAGCCCACTCGAATGCATCTCAACTGTCACCTTGCAATGCACTTACAATTCTTGTTAGCACGTAACTGGGTTAAAAATCTGTAGTAAATGTAATATTGCAAGATACAAATTGCATAATTCACATTTTAATGTCTTTGACACACACATAAATTCTTATATATTTTATAGAAACTTGATTTAAAGAAAACTGGCTGAAAAATTTAATCATCCTTAGTATCTTCAAATTTGTTTCGCACATTTTCCCTTTTTCCACTTTTTTTCTATCGCAAGCGATAATTTCGTAGCAAGGTAACGTGTTTTATATTATAGGAGTAAAAGAGGAAAAATTTCCAATAGAGTTAGGACAAAATTTCTTTTTTTATACACTTTTACACACAAGTTTCATTTCAAGGAAGTCGGTGTATCGGTTAATTAGCTGGTCTCAGCGTCGGGAGGAGTAACACCGTTAAACACTTACGTTACCGCCCGCCCATTAATGCACCCTATGTGCACTTCCCGTCGTTGACCAGTAGCAGGAAGCCGCTCTGCACCCCGGCCCTACGGCTAGAGGGAGGGACCAGAGGTCGCCTAATGGTAACGATGTAATGACCTTACCGGCGCGGTGTACCTTCCGGTTACGAGCTTTCCGATGTCGGCGGGGACCGCTATCGCCGCCCCGGGTTGATCGTAAAATTCGAACTTTCCCGCTTTCGGAAGCACAGTACGGAGCAGCTAGTTTTATGACGAAGAACCGCCACGATCTTGGACCGAAGGTTTCCAGTTTAACGGTAATCGCCAGTGGCTATACACATTTCGAATATCTCGTCGATTCGCAACGACGAAAAAAATCCTATTTCGTGCTACCGCGGTTTCCAAGAACGAACGACGAGCATGTTGAAAATAGGGGTGAAAATTACGTATATAGTAACATTGTTTAGAAAATTATGCGCTACGAGGAGCGCCGCTCTGATTATCGTATTTTTAAATTAATTTAGCATTTGAAATTTCAGGTTTCAATTTTATCCCTTATCTTCGAAACTTAATTCCGAATTACCAAAGTTTCAGAGATTTGGATCTACGGGACGATGATAAATGTTACAACTTTCAGAAGATGAAATTTCCGAATCTAATTTTCATTCTTGAATTGTTGCATTATTCGATTGTCTCGGATCGAGCGTGCCTCCAAATTTAATTATTTCCATCGTTCATCGACCTCTCGAATTCCTATCATCCAATTATACAGCGGTTACCAGAGTGCAATGATCTCTAGATATATAGCATAACTAGTGCCTTGGAAGAACGTTTGCTTCTCCTAGATAATGCTATGATATTTACATGTTATACTCGCAAAAGTCGTTTCGATTCATGCAATTCATGTAACGCGATAATACTCGGCACGGTATTGAAGTTTGATTACGTTGATGAAGTTATGATTGTTTTCACTCAACGTTTTTGTCCTCTTTCTTTCGGCGCGTTAATATCAGTCAGTATTCATTCTATGCATTTCGCTCCTGGCGGCGCTCCATTTTTATAACTCGCCTCTCGAGGTTTTACTTAAGCAGCAATTTTCAACGCGTCAATCTTCGCGGCGAAATGGACCGTTCGGTTTTCCGCTTTTCTTCACCGGTTGTCCGAAACGTTTTACCGCGGCGCGACGCACACTCAAATAGACAAACGGATAGATAGATAAATCCAGGATTACGACCACCGTGGAATATTTATGATCGATGAAGGATATCGCGTGCGAGACGGCGCGGCGTAAAAAATATCGTCATGAATATATGTAAACGTGCGATGTATCTATAATGCGAGGGTTCCAGAGATTCTGCCTTGAAGATGGAATAGCGACAGTTCGGAAAAACTAATACATCGTATTTTTATTTTATTCGCAAATTTGTTGCCAGCAACTCTTTATCTCTTGCGATCAAGAATAACGTCGAAGCAATATAAAATTTTATAAATAGAAATAACAAATTCTATATTATTTTCAACTACCAGATACGTACGAGTTTGCGCTACTATATAATGTATAATATACGCTGTCGCGCGATATATAAACACCTAGGTGTTTCTTCGAGTAAACGAAGTGACCGAGTTTTATAAAAATGTGCCACAGCTCTAGCGTACCGTTCGAGGAAAGACCTTCAGACCCAACGAGAACAAAACGCTTTGCGGTATCGAAGCCCCGCCATACTTGACATTTTCACGTCAGTGCGCATTCGGCTTCTCGCATCTTTCCATGCGCGCGGACGTATGTACATATCGCAGCAGCCACCGTTTTGCTTTGCTACGACCTCGAAAAATCTAATATTTCACCTACTCGTCCTATCTTGGCATCCTCGCCGCCACCTCCATTCAAGGATCTTCGGGGATGCGCTGGTGGCTTGGCAATGGTGAAATTGGCAAGCTTTCGGTGCCCCGAATAAGTCCCGCCGTCTATCGGTATTCCGTTGCTCCAGACTGGGTGTCATCAAGTATTTACTGACGTTTATGCCGGCTTCATGTTTTATTTGTCAGAGCATCAGTCGAGCATCATGGGAACTGCAGCCTCCGTCATTTCGAAGGCTTGCCGCGGTAAGCCGAGGTGTAAATCTTGCGTCTCAAAATTGTCGATGCGACGTGTCCCATAAATCATGATACCGACTAGCGAGGAAGCATTTATTATGGAGATTGAAACGTGTCACCATAAAAACGTCGGCTAGAAGCTTGGGGTTGAAGCTTACGGAAAAAAGATCGCATATAGGTATACTTTTCTTGTAAGGTAACCCGGACTAACTTTGTCTCGTAAAACTTATTCAAATTTATTCCAGAATTTTATTGTAGAGGTTTTTGGCTTATGTGCCCGATAGATCCGTTGCTCCCGCAATTATCTGCTCGTTATGGCAAATGCGTATTACGCGATTCATCACTCACATTTGCAGCGTATCGAAGGACGAGTAATCGCAAACAGCTGACAGTGCCGTTACGGTAACGTTCAGTTCCGCGCAATCGGAGTGGCAAGTCTATACTCGGGCTTCGGGCTTCTGCAACGACCGTAATTCGCGCAACGCGCGTTATCTGTCACTCGCGTCGTTTGTCATGTATACCGCTCTGTGAAAGTACTGGAATTACTCGCGTCACTTCCCCTCGCGTGGCTTGAACGCGGGTGCTTGCTGCTCGAGCAACTCCGCCGCGCGCGCCGTTCCCGGCATCGCGCGCGGAATCGCGCGAGTGCACGCACCGTCTTGACCTCGTCAAATGTCGGGGCGGCATTTGAAAGGAACGACTGCCGTGCTCTTTAATACCAACCACTTTCAGCCCGGCTGCTGTTGCTGCCGGCCCGGCCGGCTGGGGTGTACCTACATACATGGCATTTGAATCGCCGGCGCCGGGATGATGGTGTACGATTGTCGCGACAGGTCGTAAAATTTGCAAATTTTTAGTCTCGTTTGTTGCATCTTTGCCTAAGGATTGAAACTGTGTATTTTTCATTGCGATAATGATTTTTTTTACAATTACATGAATCCCATGCTAATTCGCCTTGCCTTTTCTACATTTAAATAATTTCTTGGCCAAAATATTTTTTCTCCTTCTCTTCTCTCTTCTTGGCTCCACATGCGGCATAGAAAAGAAATTTAATAACGCGAGACGATGTAAATTCTTAGGATAATGACATGTGCATTTACGGGAGGTCGTATCGATCCGTTAAGCGCGACGGAGCGTATGTATCGAAGCATATATAAAAGCCGAGCAATGGCCGCGTTATCGTCGATCTATATTAAGGTTGCGCTGTAAAAGCGAATATTCGACCGCCAAAGGACTGTCTATAAACAGATTTCTGCACTTTGCCTCTGTGTCAGATTTTATACGTCGTGCAGTTTCAAATGCTATTATTTTCTGACGTTGATTATTTTCTGTACTTGTGATCTAATTATATAGTATATTTTTTATATCCGTATATTTTTCAGATTTTTTTCTAAATCCTTAATAAAATAATTTACATTAATTGCGCTCGAGGTCCTGTTACCAATTCCTTGAAAGTAGACAAATATGGTATTTACGTAATTTCGATTTGTACAATTTGTAGTCAACGCATTATTCAATCCTCGTATTGTATAACTCGTAAACTAGATACAAGATAAGATAATAGCACAAGAGCGCAAAATAGATCGGTGCGTGCGCGGAATTAAAAGACGATTTATCACTATCGTTGCTGAAGACAATAGCCGCGATCGCGCCGGTTAAGAAAGCGTCAGACTTTACGTAACGACGAATTGTCATGGAAAATGCCGTAGACCGGCACATAGATGGTCGGTTAGCGAAACAATCGAATCTTCATCGAGCCTGCATCGAGCGCGTCGTGGCAAATTTCGTATCGCCAAAGAAAAAACGGATTGAATTGTTTGAACGCAATCAGTAACTCGTAAACAAGTGTAACGTGTGCGGTTCTACAAAATATATGCGGGATGCTTGATAATTTGCCGGTACGATGACCCTAAGAAAATTGATTTCGCAAAAGGTGAATATTGATCGGTGGCGAGAGAAGGCCGTGCTGCGAGACCGGTTATGTCATTTCGCGGTGGCGCGGCGAGTTCTGCTTTAATCGGTATTTCGTTCCGCCAGATGCGAAATGCGAAGGAATCTTTCTTTTCCTCCGCGTCGCTCCTCGCGCGTACTTACTGCGCGTCGCTGCGCGAGATCGCTCGCGTGTCGGCCGTTCGTACTAGCCACGCGCGATATATCTCGTCGCCTTTCACTCGACAGTACCTCGCGCCATTGTGCAGCCGCGGTTGATGGTTGCGCAACGATATTTTAGCTCTAAGCTAGCGTATTGCAAAATGAACGCGCTCGAACGCACGAGCGCAGCTCGTCATCAGCGCCGCGCTCGTGTCGCAGCTGTCGCTCGATTGTCTTCTTCCGGCACGGCGCTGAGATTCCGTTCGGTATACGGCGCGAACAGCGAAGTGAGTCGTTACGCAGTATCACGCCAAGAGTGACGATTTATGAAGGAAAGAAAGTTTATACTTTACATAAAACACTGCGTACCTCGCTATCGAAGATAGCGCTTAATTTATCGCGAATATACGAAAGCGAGACAAAGGGGTCTATGCTCGATCCGTGAGATTCATCAGGATTCATCGCGCGCACCGGCGATATCGTTAAAATTTTATAGCCGGATGACACACGCGACATGAATCATACACGGTGTGCCTCGCTCATCTATCGTGAAACTTTGTCTATCGCGCTCGCGATAACTGAACCTTCTGTCTACCTACGCGAAATGTCGTTCCGCTCCATAACTCAGCCCGGTAAAGCCGCGATCCCGAATACCGCAGGCCCAGGTGCACGAAAGTCAAGTCCCCGTACCCCTATGTATATTCTCGATGCACCGCAATAAAGCCGTTTTTGCCGTGTAAGTCGGCCGAAATTTAAACCGCACTGTGGCGCATCGCCATTTAAATTTCGGTCTTGCAGTTGCAGCACTTTATTGTAACAGGAATATATCACGAGTCTCTCGCAATAATTTTCGCGCGATCGTATTTCTCGCGCGTTTTATATATTATAAGCGAGTCGTGCTTTTAACCATTCTCCTTTTCCAACAGCCCATGCTACGAGAGCGGTCGCGCTTTTAACAATAACGCGCAACTCGAGAGCTCGCTCTTTTGCGAAAAACAACATCTTTCTTCACCGTAATTGCCGTTCGTGGCGCGTGACGAGTTACACTTATTTCCATCGATATCCTTGACAATTATCACACGACATCGTTTTGATCTTCCAATCGTTACGCGTTTAAGATTTGATTAGAATTTATCTCTCGCTACACTCACAATTTGCTTGTGAGTCGCTATCGTGTATCATTGCGACAGACGAAATCGTGTGCTCTACTCTGGACACGTGTAAGACTTAACCGACGTGTAAGAACATTAATCGACGTCAAGCTCGTACATCGAGGTTTCTTTTGATAATAGCGGATTAAACGGCTGGTACCCCGTGGAAGCGCTGTCTGTAATCTATAGATACAAAATCGATCTAAAATAGGTCGCAGCTGATTGCCAGACACGAAGATATATACGAGATATATTCTAAAGAATGTCGCAACCGATGTCGTGATCGTAGCTTTCCAGATTAACGATACTGTGATATATCGATAGACTTTTTATATTTCTTGATTAATATATATGGCTCGACAATTATACATGGTCCATATGTTTCCTTTTTGAATAATATTTCATATTACATCACAACTACATATTGTTGGACTGAGAAACGTTAAATGATTCCAAGGAGAATTAATCGCTCGGTTGGAGAATATTTTCCATTTTTGATTAATGCTTTTATATCTATTAGAATATACATACACACGTATGCCAAACAATGCGTTTAGATATTTTTCCTAGTGATCGCATCGCGGGCGGCGCCATGAAATCGATAACACACACCTGGAGAAAGAGAACAAGCGCGAATCGCATTGCGGATGGAAGTACCGAGACGATTCTTATTTCACGAGACACGTATACCATCGGGTCTCCTGCGTAAGATTGCCCGATGTTAACCCGTCTCTCGGGCACAAATCATCGGTTCTTAGTCGCGAGTAAAACTTGAAGACGTTTCCGATTCGTCGCGCGAAAGAGCACGCCGATCGATCACAAGCGGATCTTCATCCATATTTATCTTCAGCGAGCGCGCTAAAAGCTTCTCCGACGGCACGATAGTGTCTCCTATTAATAATACATCGGGACAATAGATCCTAGAGTTCTAAAGGATCGCCGATGTTTTATCTCTCGACGAGAAAATCCCGTTTGTACATTTTCCGAGTGGACCAGCGGTAGCCATGCCGTTGGTTTATTGTCGCGTACTTATTCATTTTCGGAACATCCGGCTGTCAATAAATCCCAATTAAAAGGACATATAAACATGCGATATATATTTGTTATTTTAATTTAAAGTGACGTGTGTTGTTTAATAGTGCAAGTGGATTAATTATGAAATATCGATATACACGGGATATATATCAGGAATTTTCATCTTGCCCTCGGTTATATATGGAATATTGCAGTATCATATTTTCGCTCATATTAGTTGCTTTTTGTTGCGTCATTACACCTGTTGCTCATTACACGCAGTATAGTTTTAATTTTTGAACAGTTTGTTATTTTAATTTCTCTTAATAAATCAGTTTTCATTATACACCGACATACTTAATACGTGTATTATCAACTCGATGATCCCGCCTGAATTAATGATTCAGCGTCTTAAGAGCTCCTGTCAAACTATCGGTGTACATAAAAGCAATCTGGAGCGATTAGGCATTGCTCGCGTTTGTTGTTGGGGAACCGATCGGCGAATGGGCGATACCAAAATAAACCGTGTCTGACTGCAGCCTGTCCCTGAACGCTACTCAGGCATGATATCTGAACAATGGGACAGACATCGCCGCATTGACGTGACTTCCTGTTGTGACTTACGAAGCCCGCTGCTCTTTAATCCACGGTAGCTGATTTTGGTCCACTTCTGGCAGCTTGAGAGTAATTCCTTTAACCGCAGCCCACAGCCCAAAACAACAGCGGATGTTCAAAGTTTAATGAGTTTAACGAGTAAAATTCAACGATTATTATCGTATTCCTTCAATTAAGAATTAAGACTGAACTTGAAATTAGCCTGGTAAATTAATTAACAAAATAAAAAGAAACCTACCTGTATTACGACTTTATCGTAAAGAGAGCTTACAATAATCCATTAATTTACTCCTGAATAGAGCGAAAATGTACAATCTATTGAGTAATTATTATAATTTATAATAGATAAGTAATTATTATATTTTCTGAGCTCTTTACATAATAAGCTTTAATTAAATTTTAATAACTCTATAAAACACGGAAGAAAAAATCAGCGTTAAACTGTTAATAATGTCTGCAGTTTATTCAACCTCTACGTTTCATATATTAACGTCGGAAATTAAATTTTCTTTTGATAAGGACTACTGCGACGAAAGGATGTAATTACGTTAAATTTGCCGCAATTACACGTAAATGAGAAATGCCTGCTGCCGTTGCTCCGGTTATTAAATGGCGTTACACCACCGTGTTTGAGCTGTTGGCGAAGGATAGAAAGTGAAGGGGTAGACCACGCAAATTAAAGGAAAGTATATGGATCCGCGTCATTACGCGCTCCATAAATGTCGCGTCCGAAAGTATATAATTAACAATTCCATTTGCGCGGATTGCAAAATTTCCGCGCGACGTGATGTTTCCTGTATTCAAATTTTGTCATTTCCTACGCATTACCGCGGCGGCCGCACATATTATTGCTTTTGCTGCTGCTTAAAATACACCGAGAAATGTGTACCTATATACGCACGTCGTGTTGTAATTTCACCGGCCACTTTCTTTCCGCGATCCGTGTACATCATACGTAATAATTACCGCCGCGATGTGATGCCGGTAACGAGCCGCGTATTACGATTGCGAGGAACAATGAAAAATAATGCGTGCTCGCGCCGGAGAGAAAGTCGGCAAATTAATATTTATTACATTTCGCGGTCGCGGACAATCGATAGCCATTGTTCGAATGAGTCATCAGATTCCGTCTAACTAATTGGGAGATTAAAAATTAGTTTTCATAATCATCTTTCAAGAATATTTTTATACGCGTCGCAAGATAGATTACTTCGACATCAGCAAATAACAATTAAGAGTATTACAATTAATGAGGTAAGTATTAGAAATATGAAAAAAAAAGGAAATTTTTCTTTTTTAGTTTGTCATACAGTTGTTTTAAAATAGGGGAGACCGAAGCTGTATGATTTCAGAGATATTTTGCTTATGTGCTATTTTTCAGTATTTATCTTGAAAAGAACAGTGGATACAAAATGCAAAATGGTTCTTTTAGATTATAAAAAACCTATGAAATTTTTTATCTACTCTCCCCTCGTTCCTTTCAAAATAAATACTAAAAAATGGCACATGGGCAACACACCCCTGGAGCCATATAGTCCCCAGAAAATAGAAAGTAGAACAAAACGATACAAAATAGCACATATGTCATAGTTGAATATTTTAGATTATATATCCTTCATCAAATTGCTGTTCTATTATAATTCTTTGTAAAAATTGAGATTTTTAATCATCACGACTCTCGTTAAATCTCATTAAAGAACGAGATAATTTTGTTGTCTCGTACAATTAAGATATTGAGGAAAATTGCGCTAACACGCTGAATATCTGTACGGATCACACACCGTCACGTCCACCGAGTATACTTTTCTCCTCGCGTTGCCCACTCTAATGCCCCTACTCCGATCGCCCACGGTGTCCCACGGCGAGCCAGTCTCTCCCGCGCCTTTCTTCGTGCGGCTGCGATCCGCGTGTCAGTTCGAAGGCAACCGCGGACAATAACTGACAACCGGTCGGTCAGTCGGCCGATCTCGGTACTTCGCGACATATTCGGAATCCACGGTGCGTCCGCGATACGGCCAAGAGCCGCGAAAATGTGATGATTGCGCGCGCGCGCGTGTCAGTGATTCTGGTGATTCGGTCAAAATTATCGGAGACGCGTGGTCTTCCTGATATCAGTGACCGATAGTTGTATGGGCGTGCACAACGATCGGTAATTGCTTGTGATTGTTAAATATTTGCGCGACTTATTGTTAGATATGCGCGTGAGACTCAACAAGAAGGAGCGACGGTTCGCTGCTCGATTAGCGACCTTATTGGTCGTTGAATCCAGTAGAATTTTAAAATTTATCTTAAAACTCTGATTTTAAAATGATTGAAATAATAATGCAATTACTACTTACAATGCGTTTAGTGGATCATTGCAAAGAAATGAATCTTTTAAACAAATTCTAAAATCAGGAAAAATATTTTTGTCGACATCGATAGGGACTATTAAACAAAACAATGTGATAACCGCAAAAGATACAATCACCGCAACATAAATTCGTTACTTAACGGTGCTGAAACAATCGCGAAATACGGGAGAAACGCATTCTCGCCGTTAGCCGACGGAACGAGGCTCTCGATCGCGATCGATTCCTGGAATGGCGAACGCCGGCTGGTATCGCGCGAAAACGCAATATAGTAGAGGAAGCGTTGAAAAACGAGAATGAATATCCGGTTGATAAACGCGTATCACACCGGCGTACGATATAGGAATGTGTGTACGTGAGTGAGTGCGTGCGTGTTCCGTGTCTGGTCGCAAATCTATAGCATATGCTATCGGGACGTGCATTTGTTCGTACGGCTCCACGTTCGATTATCCCAGTAAACGATAACACCGTTATCCACGAACCGTGGACGATTCGTTAATTTACTGCCGTCAGTTTCACGTAATGCGACACGTGTCTGACAGTGATGATGTGTCGCTGATCTGTCTGTAAGGCTCGAATTCATTCGATCGAGTGCGTGAAGTTAATTCGTAACTGGTATCGGTGTTAATTTCCCGATTTAATACTCGTGCTTTCACAGATTAAAAATTCTACTCGGAATTTTAATCGATTTTAAATAGACACTATTCAGGTTACTTCTAAGAAATTTCGAAACTTAACATTAGAGATTTCGTTGGACATTGAAAAGTAAGAGAAAATACGTGAAAAGACTCGAAGTTGCCAAGTTTTACACGGGAATGACTAGTCATATACTAGCTGCATATGTTTTTGCCGCATGATAATTAATCCAAGGGAATGGCTCTGTATGTGTGTGTGTGTGTGTGGTTTTATTTGTGTCTTGTATGATTAAATAGGTATGGTCCAGTGTATGGTCGAGTAGACACTTATTTGAATATATCCTGAACATTTATTTTCCCCGTTATCACTCCAGCTAATATATCTTATGATGACTCCTACGAGGCCGACGATCGTTTATTTTCTGTCCGTACGGACACTCGCACGACAGATTTGCGACTGGCAAATTGCTGCTCTGTTGTATGCGAAATAAAGAACAGCAATTAATAAATAAGATAACTAACAAAGAAATAATAAAGTCCAACAAAATGGGAGCAAATCCGGGAGAGTGTAGTATTCTCAGTCTTCTTTTATTCTCAATTTTTAATTCCTTATACGCGAAATCTTTTGAAGCGCCGCGCGTGTGCGATTTATCCGTCAACCAGGACGTTCGTGCGGCTAAGTAAGGTAGTGTGTTTTCGGGCACGGTAGGTTAATTCTCTCTGCGGCGATGGCTGAGCTATATAGAGCATAAAACGGCCGATTCGCCTCGTCCGTGTTGAGGGCTAAGGAGAAAGAGAGAGAAAGAGAGAGGGCTGCTTGAAATAATTATCCCTTCTCGGGAGGTGGGCACAGTTCTCTCTCTGCGATTCCGTTGTCGAGGATAATCCGCGAGAAAAGTCCGCAGCGATGTTTGTAGATATCTAGGAGTAAACCGGCGATCTTCGTGATAATTATCCGAATTCCTAGTATTTTGCGGAAATGTCCCCAGTGCTTCTTTAAAATTCATTCGCCATTCGTTGCAAGTAATTGCTCACTCCACTTTAAACGTTTCTACATGTAGAACGTTTAAACGTTTAACGTAGAAGAGCTCTTCTAAATGCTTTTTTCTCGAATTTGTATTCAAATAGAAGTTTCTCGCATTTTATTTTTCTCATTTTTCACGAAATTTTCACATTTTCTTCATTTCGCGCTTTGTTCTTGCCACGTGATTCTTCTCCATGCGAGGAGAACTCGCAAATGGACGGCGCTTTGTCTCGGATCATAAAAAGGTGAGACGCAGATAGCAGTGGCGACAACACAACCGCCACTGTCGCGTTGCAATTTATTCGCGAGAGTTCTCATATACAAAGGAAGCAAATCTTGAGGGTCGCCCTGTGGAAATGAGTGAAAGTGGCCATTACTTAACTGCACGCTCGCTTTACGACGGAAAAGCGTTTTCTTGCCGTCAATTAGTCGGGAAACATCCAGCAGCATTGTAGCCGCGTAGCGTTGTCCCGCTTTGTTCTAGTTAATTACCGATAATGGGCAATTTTCTTAATCACACCTTTGTCACAGCGACAACAAAGTCGAGAAACCGAATCTTTGACAATTCGTCGTTGCTTTCAACTTACTGATACAAATAACCATTCTCGCAATGCTCTTTCATGAAAATACCGCGAGTACAACTGCGAAGAATTGTTTCGCACTGTAAGAAATTAAATTTCTCTCGTGTGTTGTCGTCTCCTCGCGAGCGTTGCCAACGAAACGCTTAATCGATCCGTTCGCCGTCTCTCGGGAATTAGAGAAACAGGTTCCACCTGCCTGATTCGCGTTTCTAATTAAAATACATGCAGCCGCTCGCCGAAAATTTTTCCTAAGCGCGCGACTTGGGCAAAGTAGATATCCATCTTGTCTCATAAGCTACCCTTCTGAAACACGTAAGACGCCGGAAAAAACGATGAATTTTAGCAGCGATCGGTCGTATATCTCGCCGGTCGTTACTGCTTTGGCGTTTTATGTAACTCCTATTACGTATTAAAAATCGACCAATCACCTGTCACGCGTTAATTACGATTAACCACCTGAGACACTGCATACGCGACACACATATCGTAACACACATCGTGCATGTATTACGGACGTATCATTGCATTTTTAAACGTTCGTTATGCCAGTTACGCAGAAACTTGTACGCTATATTGAGCTGTTATGTCTATGACTTTTCATATGATGCGGGTTTCACTAAAAATATAATTTCATAACGTACATATGCACTTGCAGCTATCGTGTACTTTGCGCGCGTGCAGTTAAAAGAATCAACGCATAAGCGTTTACTGTATTTGTTCGCGGAACCGTGTAAAAAAATCTAGTCGCGGCGACGTTTTCATCGGGAACGAGGAGAAACGAGTTTCGTTGAGGCGATCGCGTTATCGCGTATCCGTCGCACGGGACGGCCGATTATCCGCGCCGGCTCGCTCACTTTCACTGGCCCCCAGCCGGAAAGAGAAAAGCGATCGAAGAGTACACGGCCGAGGTGTTATATAAATTAGACGTCTCGCGAATTTTTCCAGCGCGCCAGTGCGTAGCGGGATATCGATTTCGCGATAGGGTTGCAATTTAAATCGCAGAGAAGCTGTAACTTGCCATGAGCGAAACTATAGGCGCTCGCAAACCGAGTATTTCATCTGTCCCAAATTGATGCTGCAGATTATTCCTTATTTACGTACTGGCGGATCATACGAGTCTCATAATTTTTACTTTTTGAACTTACGATGCCTTCGCGTGATTCGTTTGCATCGTTCTTAATACCTAGATTTCTGCATGTAAGAATTTGCTTAATGTATACAGTGTATGGTATACACAATGCCAGGTCGCGTGCCGAGCTGCCTTTCTAAAGCAGCGGTAAAAGCGGACATCTCTAGTAGAGACGGTTATAGAAACGGCTACTCGACAGCTCCCACGCGAATTGGACGTACCGAGATGCCCGGCTTGTCATTCATCGATCGTTAAGATCGTGCATCCTGCCCTGGTATCAGATTCACAGAAGCTCTCTATAACCGCAGGCGATATCTGCTTGCGTAACTTTTACATCAGTAGCCGGCATAACGGTATCCAGTCGCGCCTGGCTCGTAAGAACGCTATAGCCGCGATTAGAATTAACGTTTCTTCTTCGTGCGCGCTCGGTCGGTTTTCAGTAACAGCTGCCGTTGTACGGACAGCGAAGCTCGCGACTTTTCGAATCGCAAACGGAAAAACTCCGCTTTCCCTACAACCGCGAGAACGTCATGGGAATAAATTGACGAACGAGCAATTTCGTTCGGTTGCATTCTGTAGATCGTCGCGTGTGATACGGATTTGGATGGGAAAGCTTCGACTCGCTGAAACTTCATAGTTGCAGTAAATATTCTTCAATAATGCCGGAATTATCTCATCGTAGATTGAAGAATTTCAATCAAGAAGACAACGATAAATCATCAAAATCGGCGTGAAAAACGATATCGTTTTCTTCTTACGGTATAATAGACAATAAAACGCAACAGAGCGCATCCTTTCGTCTCTTTGCAGGAAATTATATTTCCTCGAAGCTGCTGAAGTGTTACGTTCTTACGCGTATCATCTTGGATATAATTACTGTAATTATTATTTTCGTGTTGCAGAGCGTCATTACTAATGCCGCGAGCGCTAAAAATTCGTTACGTTTCCTGGTACTTCCACGCCCGACTTTTCTCCACGTAGATTTCTAACTAGATTTCCAGCGTGGAAAAACGCGCATGCAAAGTCGGCAAAGTCCTAAACGGACGAGATAATATTACACTTGCGCGTGCTCAAGTAAAAGAAATATCGGTCACTGACTTTCGCTCCGTTCAGCGCACGGATCAGGAATACACTCGCTTCTTCTATGTAATCTATATACTTGTACTTCATCTAACTGTAACTTGCATTTCCTGCTGCGTCCATTTTTTAAATGGCATTATTATATCAAATTTCAAATCGACCACAATCCATCACAAAAAGCTTCGCATACATTTTTGTTCTTTAATCCTTTAATATTTGACGTACCTTAAATAAGCTTGTCAATGGAAAATATAAAAATTTTATTGACGCAAAATTTACTTGAAATTACTTGAACAAATTTCTATTTAACCCGTAACGAATTGGAGGAAGAAGAAATAATATTGCACTTCCACAATGTATTAACGAAACGGTTAAGGATCATTAAATACCCGTTATAATTCAGTTAATAAGAAGTTTTTATTGGAGACATCACACTTTTTTATACACTTCTATACATTTGACATGACACTTTTATACATTTCAAAAGTTAATAACGTAAAATTCGAGCTCTCTAGATCTACGTTGTATCAATCTTCTCATCGTGTTTGGTACAGCAGTCGCTAGTGCGAAAATGCACAGCGTCTTTTTCGCGATACGATCCCTTTTCCGGCGTCAGCGATGCGTACCATAAGAAGATGGTGCAGAGTTGATCCCACGGCATATGGCGATCCTAATAAAGCACGCTTTCGTATCCGCCTACGCGTCACGATTAACAATTAACGACAACGGCGTAATGAATGCCAAGCGGCGACTCGCCTCCTCGGCGCGCGGCGTGCCGTCGCGCTTAGGAAAGTGCGTCGTCGTCGTTCGCGCACGTGCAGGTAGCCGAGAGTCCCAATTATTCCGGAATAACGGACAACCTAGGAACGTATGTGTGTATGCGTCGCGTGTAATCGCGAGATTTACACACGTGTACGCGGGATGGATAGGATACGTGTGCGTGTGCATTTCGAAAAATCGTCGCGCCTGTTACTCCGACGCTCGGTTATCGTCTAACGGTGACTGACCCTCCGGACGTATAATGCACACGTTATTATCGCTACACCGAGCGTTCCAGACCTGTCGAGCTATCTTTTACACATTCTTTACTTTTTGATTTTTCTTAAGGAGAATACGAATTACAGATTATCACAGGATCCATAGATAAAGGATAATTTGTCAAATCCCGAATATCTCCTATATATATGCAACATAATTAATTCGCAAAACTTTTCCATTTGATTCATCATGAGTTAGCTGTTTTTTTAGACTTACAATGAGCTGTACGATCTACCCGCGCAAGTGCAAATACAAAAGTATCTTAGCATCAACGTATAATAATTCCTCAGGAATATCCATCAGCATTTGATCTAGGAGAAACAGTGGCGAATGGTCCAATTATGCCCGTTTCCCCGCGCGACGCAATGCATCCTTCCTTTGTACCTGGCGCATGTATGCTCCCACGTTTTCACTGGCCGCGGCGAGGACAAAGGCCAGGTTTCACGACGGTGACCGAAAACGAGAGTCTACTTGGAAATGAGCAAAGTGGGAACAATACGCTATCGTATTTCAAGCGGTTCATCCTTCGCGAAACCAGGCGTTTTGTTTCAAATAACTGGTGTTTACGGCGCGTCATACAGTGACACAAATCTACAAATTCATGCTGCGCATTACAATCCAATTCCGAATTTAATTAGAAACAGAGTATACTTTGGGCCAATTCCTTTTAGTGACACAAGTCGACACAAACATCGTTCTATCCTTCTTGGCATTCAATAAATAACAAAGACAGAACGACACTTGTGTCGACTTGTGTCACTAAAAGGAATTGACCTTTTAAAGCTTTATGCATGTTATAAAACTTTAGAAAATCATGAAAAATAGAAACGTAATACATTAAACTTGAAAAATATATACAAAATTCTGCTTTTGATCATATTTGTGGCATCAGCTTAATCTTTCTATAGTACTCCGAGGTTCGATAGCCGAGAAATACTCCGGACAATCATAGCATTTGATGATGATAAAAAATGGTGAATATTTGTGTGCGCCGAATATGCGATGCATTTATGTAAGATTTGTTGTGAAACTTTTGGTTGGCGCGGATGTGTGTTACGCGTGTCATAAGCGTGATTAAAAAAGCGTGAAAAAGAGTGAATGAACAGCGCGGAGCGAATTTCTAGACATTCCCGCGGTTATAAAGCGGAAAGGCCGAGCCATGGCCGGTCTCGCTTCCGCTTGTTCGAGAGTATCTGCACTGGCCGCAAGTTAATCACCGTCCAACTCGACGATTTAATGCCGCGCAAGCGGCACCGGGTATCGATAGTGCAGTGAACCTGATCTTCTAGGGTGATGGCGCGGACTTTCCGGCGGAAGCTGCCATCCTGAAAATTATTCGAGCATGTCGAATCGCGCTTGTGTGATTGCGAGAACGATCGTCACGATAGCCGTCTGTTTTCTCTCCTCACGATCGATATATCGGCCAAGCGATCTATTTTACTCCCTTTGTCGACTTTGCTGATCCTCTTTCTCTTTTTCTTTCCCGTGGCATTGATATGAAAGATCACAAAGCGATCGCCAACATGAATATGAATAATGACTCTCGACAAAAGAGAGAAAATATAAGATTGAGAGATACGATTAAAGATTCAAGAGTATGATATTTTCCTCCGAGGAGGTTTCGAGAGACCAGGCTTGTTATTTTTTATTGTTCTTTCTTTGTCTTGTCTTTTCTACGAGAAGTAAAGATGCCAAAGCCAGCCCGCATAATTTATTCTTATTGTGACCGAGAATTCTTCCGTCGCGACTCGTCGCCAATCGATATTCCGGCCATGTGCCGTCGCAAAGCCGAAATTTAATCTGATCGCGCCTGCACCCAATCAGTCTTAACTTCCTCCCCCCACTTGCTCGAATTGACCTAGATTATCGTCGCGATTGGCGTTTTCTATTTTTACGAGGGCGAGCGTCTTGCGTTTGGCACTGAACTTGTAACTTGTAACACTTCCTCGCGACGTCGGTTGATCCGATTGCGACATCTTAAGCTTCGTGTAATCCAGGCCGAGTTACGGTGATATTAGTCGAATGCAGTTTTATGGTTTACGACATTGCGTTAAAACCTTTCCAAAGATACGAGAATTTTACAGCTGCTGCGTTTTTGTTTTTTTTTTTTGCAATCAAGCGAAACGTTCTTCTGCACCGTCAGCAATAAAAATCGAGAAGGACGGTACACTTCTTGTTCCGTTAACATCGACCGTGTTGCTCGAACTCTCGAAAACGTCCGTGAAATCGATTTCGTTCACGGAGAGGCTCTCGAGAGCGGCCCGTGTTCCGGAGCTTCGCTCACGGAAAAAGCCGCAGAACGATGAGGACGACTGCTCGATTTCTCTCTCTTGCATTGGATGCCCTTTTTACATCGCTACATTTTTGTCGAACTCTCCTTGGAACTTTTTACTAGCACAGTCGCGTCCTTTACCGGCACTTTGTTCTGCCCCGGTAGCGTAGCGCTACATAATGAAGGACAACAGAACGCGATAGGAAGCGTAAAAAGAAAAGAAAGGGCTAACGGAACTGCAGCTTCGCCTTTGAGCGTCTGCCAATTACAATAGAAGTGACTTTATATTATAATATGCGTCTGTAGATGCGCTAACGTTACCTCACAACAATATCTTCTCAGAGAGAGATTCATGCGAATTATAAGATGCCATTCCAAACGCAGATCCACTAAACGTGTTTTTGTAAAATTTAATTTTTATTCGGGTTATAAGAGATGAAAATAAATTTTCGTATTATTCTGAGTCTATAGTTATAGATCTGTCTATAGTTACAGATAAATTAAATAAAATTTAAAAGCATTGAAAGACTGACACATTTTCTTTCATATAAAAGCGTCCAAGAATCGAATCTCTCCAGGAGCTTAAAAATATTCAGTGACGAGACACAAATGTGCGTGCGTTTCGATGATGAGAGGTACGCGCGTTGTGCCAAGGACCATCGCGATTGGACGTGTAGTGCGTTGACGTAGTTTCCTTTCTCAAGCAATCAGCATCGGTGTCATCTGCAGCAGAGACGCACTGAGAATCAAGGACGAGTGCAGTAGCGTGCGAAAGATGCGAAACGGCGGACAAACGGCACAGCAAACGGCGGTAATGACGCCGCCATATCTGAACGGCTCGGCGCAGTTCATATCGGGCGGCTATGTGACGACGGGATATTTGCCGCGTCAGTCCTGGACCCAATTCCAAGCTGCACCGCAGCATCCGAGGAGTGGCGGCAGACCCCTGTCGCTGCCGCCGCCCCCGCCACCCTCCCGACGAGACGCCGGCCAGAGACCTTGCAATGGGGGTCCGGCTAATACTAAGAACACATCCTTGCCGCATCCCAGACCGGCAACCCACAGGAGTACCACTCCCTCGGTGAGTTCAGAATTCCCGGAGGCTTTCCGAAGAGAGACGTCCGTTCGGTTTCGGATAGAACTCTTGAGCGGAAAGCAGAACGAAGTTTATCGATGGTCTGGTCTCTTGAAAAAAAAGATGGTAATAAATAATTCACGAATAAATCGTTTGATGGATAGGAGCGATTGGGTCTAGAAGTGTTGATAGATGAAGGATATACAGAGACGGAGAGTATACGTCTGAAACAGGTCATCTGTTTTTCTTTCTTTTTACGAGTGTGAACTGGCGTTGTATAAACCACATTTTAGCGCTGCGCGAGCGATGGGAACTATTCAGTTTCGGATCGTTATCTCTCTGCTGTCGGTCGGTAGTTACGCGGTACTTTATCGGACGTATAAAAGGAGGAAGAGCGCCGCGAAATCGGGAGCATTCCGGTGGCGAGACGTAGTATACGAACGCCAACTTGGAAGTTGAGAGTTTCCTTGGAACCGGCCCAGAAAGCTACGATTCAAGGAATACTTTCTCACCGCACAATTCTAAAATCGCTCGAAAGGGCAGAAAGGGGCGGCGAGTATATCGATCTGCATTTACGAGCTTACGTTGTTGAGTGAATCGAGAGATGTCTTGGAAGTATGCTAACCCTCGTAGTGTTTATAGTTACACATTTTTGCTGTATGAATAACTCAGCTTCCAGACAGAATCCAGTTTTGACTCTTGATGGCATACAGTTTAATAAATAGATTTTGCAAATCGATTTGACACTCGTTACGTCTGCACATTAGCATTCTAATTTTTAGCCTATCCATCCTTCTTTGTATATAATTGAACTTTTATATCACTTGAAATAAAAACGCTAATATCGTTTAATATCGCTAATAACTACTTCATCGCGTAATATCGCGGAATGTTCTATAATGTCCGAACGATATTTTAACGATGTCAAGTTTCAGGTAAGAGAATAATCATTTCGCTTTTCACTATCATTCATGTGTACGCGCTCAATATATCATTAATTAAAATGTGATTGTCACAATATATGTATCTCAATGAAATTTTATTTTAAACGTCTTATTCGATACAATTTTTAATACGAGATTCGTGTAGATTATAGTCAACGATTATAAATATGAGCATACGTGATTGATATAAATTTTGATTGCATTCGAAGTGGTGGTCGCGTGAATATCTTCTCTCCCGAGGTTTCGAATAAAACTGAACTTCGTCCGATAGTAGCTAGAGTGCGGGCACTCCCCGTAATCTCTTCGGCGAGTCGGAGAAGGCCTCTCAAGAACTGTCCCTGTAGTACGATTTGGAGAATGGATTCCAGATCGCCGAGAAACGGCAACTGCAACCCGCTGTTACAAATATCGCCCAAGATATAAGGGATGAATTGAAGAGCGATTTACCGAGTATATCTGCTTGTACCGCGCCTGAAATTTATAGTCAATTGTGTAGCAGACACGAAGGCGAACATAGATATTTCACGAATGCATTTCCCGCTCAGATTTACGATACTGCGATCGATGTTATAAGTTCAGCCTCGAAAACATTTGGAGATCCAAATAGCTAGCCTTTCGTAGGAATAAAAAATTCTTAAGATTAACCCTATTCGCTCCAACCATGCCTTTCGTGTCCCACGAATTTCTAACAGTCGTTTGTTTCGGAAAACAAATAATCGTGGGAGAATCCCCTCCACGCCGGAAAAAAGTTATTGTGGCAGGGAACCTCAGGTAAAAATTTCAAAGTCCTAGCTTATTTACTCTCGAAACGAGGAACAATCAAAAACTCGGTGGGACACGAAAGTGCATGGTTGGAGGATTACGTCAGTGTTGTGTGAAAGGTAAATGAGCATTTTTTTCAATAAAAATGTATTTTTGTGTATAATTTAACCGTATTTAAAATATTTTTGTCGTTAAAAAAAAAATTTAACATTCCACAGAGGTCTATTATGGCTCAGAGGCAGGTGGAAGAGGTAAGGAGGAGCTACGATTATATAAAAAAAATTAATTTTTTTACATAAAAAATATCTGTCACACTTCAAATTCGCCTTTTTTTATTCAGAAATTCTTTTTCTAGCATTCTTTAAGTCCTTAAAGTCCTTCTGTACCATTTAAAAATTACCAAATTTGCGGCGACGAAATTAAATATTCCTATTTAATTAATAATTATCTCATATTTTTTTTCTCATTTGCACTACTTTTAGCTTTAATTTGCGTTTTGGTTCATTAAGCTTCGTCAATTTGTTCGTGAGTTATGATTTTTTAAGTAAAACGAGTCGTAACGTGTGTTTGTCAACATATAATTGTTATAAAAAAATATTTAAATAAATGATTTTCAAATGTTCTTTACATTGATTTTTAGTCGAAGGTACAAAGATATTATAATAATTTTTGGGGAATTTTTGAAAGCTATTAACATTATAAAAAACACGTGGAACTCGAAAGTGCATGGTTGGAGGATTATTGGGGTGAAAAAAACGTTGGAGTGAATAGGGTTAAAAGGTTCAGTATTCCATTTGATCCGGATATTCAAATATTTTTTAATATCGAAAATTTGATGGATATTACCGGGTTGTTGAAAACCTTTAATAATGGAAGACGCGAAAGTCTCACGAAGGTTCGAGAACTTGTCAGAAATTAACTAACGCTTCAATATTTTTCTGGGGTTTTCGTAACGTGACTTAATTCAACTGCTAAGCAACGATCCGGTAAAAAACGACGATATCTAGGCGGAGAAAGAGAAAGGACGAGGAATTACGCGTCATGAGTGTCCAGAGAAGCACGCCGTAGAATACCTAATTCTTAGAGCCTACAAATACCCGTGCAGGAATGCGTCGGAAATTACATGTGTCCTTGATTCAATATTACATCGAGGAAATTAAATTTTTCATAAATCTCACGATAGAATTGAAAATTAATTTCCTGATTGAGATTAATCCGACACATTCTCATCGTTTTTCCACTACTTATTATCACGAGGATAAGAACCTGCAGTTTCTTTTTTGCACGATATATCTCGCGTTAGTACGGAAAATTAATTTTCTCATTAATTAGTCCAACGTTTCTTGCCATTTTCCAGGATTTATCATCGTGAAAATGGTGAACTTACCTTTTCTTTATCTCACAGTCCATCCATGATCAGTTTTTGATCAATGTATCCGTCTGGCACGCTGACAGACCGATTTTGCAATTCAATTATAATTTGAAATTGACCCGCCGATGAAAACTGGTAGACAATAGGAATACCTGGAACACGTGGTAATCTATTTGCAGAACATTTGATGGGTGCCACGAATATAGTGCTCACTCTACTCGCTCATGCATATTCCGTGACACCCCGACGCGTAGTAAACGCGCGTGTCTGTCTGGCTACTAAAAATTCCCGACACTATGGCGTTGCAATGTATCCAGGTGGAAAATATTTGTGTCTGCGCTCGTGCCAGCGCGCAATAAATGATTCGGGGAGTTAGTTTCTGACTCTGTCGCAATTATCTCCCGCATCGTCCTCAAATCACGTTTAAATTGTGGCCATGCACTGATACAATTTTTATGTCGTTGATAATATCCTCGTGTATTTTTAAATAGCATCATATAACATAATTTCATATTAAATTCCAACGTGGCTATTATCATGAGAGAAAGAAAAGAAAAAGATACTCGTCGTCCTCCGCGGTCCTCGAAAAAATCCTGGAAAGAATCTTTAGTAGCCTCGTTGCGAACCGCGGATAAAACGTCGAGACCGACGCAAACACGTATCGTCTCGCGAGGAGAATGCACGTTCATGAAGATTCGAGTCGCGACGGGTGGGATTCGAGAGACCAGTTCCGCCCGCAAAGCCCAGACGAGCCAGCTCTTAACCCGAGTGTCTGAAATCCGAGCTACGTCGATATGCTAGAAAGTGGTCGAGGTGTCGCATTTCGGTCCAACCGATCGAATGTTTCGAGACAGGTCGAAAAAAGACAATCGGTTTGCGGTCGGAAGAAACATTCGAGGTGTATAGAGATGGTAACAAAATTTTTTAAAAATTAATTTTCCGTTACATCAACGAAGACGTATCCGTTATTCGACAACTTCTAATTGTAAATTGGGAAGTCGGACAAGTCGATCGCGGGAAGTCTCGTAAAACGATGGAACTTCGGGGAGACGTGATTTCTAATTCGAAGATTTGCAATCTGCTTCTCATTAACGACTTTCCTATTTACGTACGTAGCGCGCGATAAATCTTGGATAAATAATTACTTCTTTTTCGGAACACCTCATATTTCGTTAACGTCGCATGCATCGCAGAGCAATAATGCTCATAATACTCATAATAAAGCAAGATACGGACAAAAGAGGATCGAACGGCTCCGACGCGAGCATACTCCGGTGCAGCATGGAAATACCGGTGTAACAGGATTCTCGTGGACCGCAAGATCTCGCGAGAAGACCGCACGCGCTCTTTTTCCTCTTTCTTTTCTTTTCCATCTCTCTTCTTTCGGCCGAGGCCAGTGCAAGGTCGACACTCTCACCATATCTCCTCACACGTGAGGACCTGAGGACTCGCGTGCGTTTGGAAAGACCACGCGATGCGATCGGAATGAAGTATCTATAGTTATCGTCGAACAATCGATGTCACATTTGCTTTTGCTGCCACACTTACGTTGCTTCATAGCAAAGATCGTTATTTAAGTCGACGCTCTCTTGTTAACTTGTCTTTGATTTAATAACGCAAAGGGGAGACGTAAATGACGTCTAAAAGAATCGCAATTGTCGGAACATCAAGAGTCGACGGATTCTTGTCACTACTATGCATTTTGCGCTATATTACTCGACAATTGATTAATTATCGCATTACGTCAGCTGCAAAAATAATTGCAACGCGTTGAACGCGATCTTGTAAAAATGTACGCGCGGACGCGATTATCCGTACAACAATATGCGAGCGACGGAATTTTCCGACTCGAACGCAGTACTTTCGGTGATAACTCGTGCGGACCAACCGAAATTTTCAACCGTACATACGCGAAAACAACTCGTCCGAGACAATTTATTTTATACGCGATTTCTTTTTCCCGTACATGCGTATCTCGCACTCTTGCCGATCCATAAACAGGGCGACCGCGCTTCATGTTTATGACGTCGGATACAAATTGCACCCGAGAGAATGTGCGGCGCGTAATATCCCATCCTGAAGGATATACCAACGTTTAACCCGCACTGTGCCTTTACGCTTCACGCGCGCAATGGTTGCTGCATTCTACGCACGATCCTGCGTGCATACATAAATAAACGGTCACGGGTGTGTACAATGTGCATAACTCGCGTCGCAGTGTCGTAGCCTCTCACCAACGACGCCAATGAGTCAGAACGAAGAACCGTTTCAACCTACGACAGCGATACGATTGCACGATAGCGATGCCGCCAGGATTGTCTCGATTGTAAAATTTATTTAATTCTGCTGATAAGGCCTCGCTATTTTCGATCGAATCGTGTCAAACAAATTAATCGCGACGCCGATAAAGTTTCTGTTGAGGGAAACTTGAGCGTTGAACAAACAAACGTTACCACGTTTCAATTTATTTCAATCATCATTTATCATTCAGATAAGAATCAGTTATCGCGACGTTCCGAAATGTCGCGGGTGATAAAAACACGGTTAATTATGAACATGTGTCGCAACCGCGTTTTCTACCGCGATAGAAACGTATATATCATGGCGAGAATGTCACAAACAAGAGCATTTATATTATTCGCGTTGCGTCATCATCTATGATTAAAACTGTACGAAAACATCACCTGCAGAGGTACTTCGGAGTATTTCGAAGTTCGGAGTAATTTTTCTGAAGAAACGTTTTTACGGTGCCTCGACCTCTTATTTGCATTCGTGAACTAGCCATCGTCAGATTGATATACAGTCCCTCAAGTTTAAATTCAACGTATTATAATAATTTCAGAGATGTTGCTAGAAACACTTCGCTCGTCGAGCTTTTCAGCTCTCCTATCGCTTTCGTGCCGGCGAAACGATTTATAACGCGCACCTCGCGTGCCGCGCGGTTTCTCATTATCTCGTATCAGCGGCAGAATGGCATTTCACGATCAAGAAATTGCGCAATGGGTTCGAATTCCGTGCGTCCGTTCAACTCCGCACGATTAAACGCGATCGGGGGAAACGCATTATTCGCGCTTCAACAGCCGCGTTATCACTATTATATTGGCAACCATCGGGTAATCGCGTTACGAAGCCACTGCGTCTGGGTGCAACAACGAGGCTGCGTGATTTCTGTGTGCACTGTTTTCTCTCTTCCGCCGGGCTGTAAAAAGGAGCCGCAGTCGATAACGCATTTGCATTTTGATCGCCGTCCCGAGCGCGTGGATAGGCAAAAAATTATAAATGTAAATACGCGAGGCGTTAGCTCGGGGAAGTTATGCCCGGGCGAAGTATGCAAAATGCGCGTTATTTGCCCGGCGGAAGCGCGCATTCGTTATCCTTTTTGCGCGTTTAGCGTAAATCCGCTCCATTTTTTTGCTGGGGCCAAGGTATGTATAGGGAAGGTCGTGCGCCGTACACTCGCGCTTTTTGACCGCGATGAATGCCGACGAGCAATTTTAATTGCCGGCGCTTTTCTCGCCCGCCAGACCGTTGGAATTGAGTCTTGGAAAACGGGGCCCCGTGCCCGAGGGACAACGCGGCGGGGCACTGCGGGCAGGACGACCGCGAGCGGAAGAGAAGGCGGTAAATCTATCGGTGCGTTATTAACTGGGCGGTTGCATATTACGCTATCGTAATACAGCGTCGTCTCCAGAGCATGCGAAAGCGCATACGTACCGTGCACCGGGTTATAATAACGGCGGCTCGGTCATTCGGTTTTAATTAAATGAATATTCATGCGAACTTCCCGCACTGCAGCTGTTGGAAGAGAGAGAGAGAGAGAGGAAGAGAAAAAGAGCGAGAGAGAAAGAGAGAGATGAAAAGGAAAAAAAGAGGAGTCGAGGGATCATAAGTACGTCCGCGGCAACATTGGTCATAAAGAGGCGTTTCAACGTTCGTTCGTTCGTTCGTTCATTGTTGTTCTAACTTCATAATGACGGTGTAATTTGCGGTGCAGTTGAGCCGCAAATTTCGAAAATGGTTCAACGAGGGTGCGTTACCGCGCGCCACGTGTCGTCGTTCGACCTCGTTTACGACGAGAGTAATTCATCGGCCGGAGGAGGAGAATCACCGAAATTAAAGTTTAAACGACACTCGAGAGCGAGCAGCGCGCAGCTCAAGTATAGGACTCGTGTACTCGCTCCGCCGTTAAACGAGAGAAAATTATCAGGAAAACACTTGAGCTCGTACTGGGCAGCTGGGGCACTCCGCTTATTTATGTTAATGTCAAACGAACTCCGCGAATGAGATGCAAATATTTGCTCTATGGCAAGAAAATCCCGAGAAACATTGTCATTTAAACGTCGACGGCTCGCGAGTCGGTTTTACTGGTTTCGTTAAGTCTTGATTTTACCTTCATCTTTTTGATTTAATTTTATTGGCGCTGGAGAATAATCAGATATATGAATTAAGACACGAATCACAGAAATAATCTTGATTCATGTGTTTGTCTTGCAGAAAGAGAGAAAGACTCGAGATGAATCTGACGTGGATACATTTTCCTCGAATTTTTTCAACGTTCTGTACATTCGAGAATCCGCGATGCAGAGTTCGCGGATCGTCGCGTATCATTCCGATTCCGGGGATTGTCGGGGCACGCTTTTGTCTGCTCGCTTTATTATTGTCAATATTGACTGTGTTGATTGACCCTAGAGCACTCGCTGCGTCAGCCCGCACCCGCCTCTTGCCATCACATCGCATCGCTGCACTCGCATCGCGTACGTGAGAGATGGGCGGATGATCGTGATTTTCCGCTGGTTGTTGAATAGATGGAAAAAAGCGGTACGCCAAATATCGCTCGATGGTTTTCGATTTATAGCGAATTATCCGCATGCCTATTGTCTGCTTCTGCCCATTCAAACTGCAACGAGAATACATCACGGGCGCATTTTATGACCTCGAGTGCGAGAGAGAAAGCCCAAATAGTTTCGATACAGTTTAATCGAAGAGTTTGTTTAGTGTGTAGCTAATTTATATTTAATCTCTACCCTCCGCGTAACTTACTTTATACAAATTCTATTGCGGCTTGTGCGTGTGTATTAGCTTCGTTCCTGAATATATCCAATTAGATAGAGCGAATTTTGCAGCACTTCCACGGTAATCACGAACGCAGACGGTAACTTTATTTGTTTCGCATATACGAGAATCAAATGCGACGCAATTTACATATAACCGAGAGAAATCGTTTGTACGGACTTTGTCACGCAAATGCAAGGAAACTGATGGTACTAAAGCCGCACGAAAAAATCGCGTAGTATCGCGCGCTCAATATTACTTTCGCTCGGTGCGTTTTAAGATGCAATTCAGGTTTCCAATTTGTTATGCATTCAGATTCTCAAAGAGCAACTTAAACATATGATAATGAAATTCTCCTTTGGCATACAACAGCCTGTTTGAGGCACAAAGATATTCTGGCTTACTTCTCTAACTCGATTCGACCGCAATGTAGCTCCGCGAAATTCTCGTAAAAGTGAAGTTAACCAACGCAATCTCGCAATGGTTTTCCCCAACTTATAGCGAGATACGGAAGCGACTGTCTCCAAATCGACAATAAACCGGTACTGTTGCTTCACCGTAGCAAGAGTTTTATTTGAGATTTGTCATTTATGATATTTTCCGTGTTCTCCAAACGATGGGACACGTAACTGAATTGGATCGTTGTTTCATTGAATCGTTGGAATATTGCAAATAGGTATCGGACCGTTCCCATCTCGAGAGAGAACAATCGCGGCTCCTTGGAATTAATGCGATCCCGTTGTAGCCTGCGACAGTCTTGAGCTTCCTGATGAAGTTGGGACGTTTATCTTGGAAGGCGGCGAGTCTATTCGAGACTGCCTCTTGAAAAGGACGTCTGAGACGAAATTTCTTGAAACGTGGTTACACTTCTTAATTAAGATGTGTCAGAACGATACCAAACTCCGTGTTATCTAGCAAATTATTTCAGTCGCGTGTTCAGGGAAGCGATATCGCTTAATGGGATCTTCATCGCGCGACGTTAAGGGAAAAGAGTGTTTCAGAGATACTTAGCTTAATTCGAGTATATTTAACGAACATCGCAGTGATGAGAATTTAACGCGGAATATTTTTCCAGGAGATGGATACGTTCAAATGTGACAAAGCAGTCACATTTGTACGAATAAACGTCATTCTTCATTAATTTGTCATTTGTTACGTGAAATAATACTACAAATCATATTCACAATATTATAACGTTAATTAAAAATTAGCATCTCGTGCACATGGTCCTGGTAGATACGATATTTTACATATGAAATATTTACGTTAATTTGGCCTCGAAATTAATTCCCCGAATCCCCTGATATTAATTGGAAATTAATGCCGAGTGTATCACATGTTTGGACGAGAAAAGCTACCGCAGCGCTATAATCCAACTACTATAATTCACACTCGTACAGCAGGGTTCGCTGACGTATTACCGCTGCACTGTGATGTATTATTTATTGTGTTACGCAATTTTGATGAGGTTTTATGAATCGCAGTAGCTGACAGTCGCCTACAATGGGATAAAGCCATGCATGACCGCTAATTGAGCGCCCTTGGTAACCCTACGTCAATTTTGTCATATCCGCTGGTCGTATTTGGGTCGAATATAGCCCGACAGCAAACCTGCACGCGTTACACAACGTGGCGTAGCTAATGTAGTTTAGAATAGGCGTGTCCATCAAAACGCACAACCCGCTACCCAAACTAATCGAATAAGATGAGAGGCTCTGTCGGGTATCTCAAGCATCATTATGGCGCTGAAAATGTAACATCCTGAAAATTATCTTCCTTAATATCATATAATAGAGCTTGTTTGTACGACAAAGCCGAATAGCTCTTACTAATGACACATAATATTTCCTGATGAATAACTAGAGTTTTCTAACGATGCGAGAACGTGAGGAAACTGAATTACCATATTTACTAAATAATATCGGTAAAGAACGTCGATGTATCCTACTTACGTGGCGCGAATATCTTTGTCGCGCCCTTCGAACGTGACCGTCTTTGGTCGCCTACGTGTCGGATTTCTTTGCGACAGCCGTTAATTAGAATCTGTGTCGCGACTTTCGGACGGCGAGTTGGCGTACCAAAGAGCAGCTGACGAGAAGAGGAGAGACGCCTGGTGCATCTCGACGATGCGAGTATTTCACGCGGAGTCAAGAGTCATCATCCTCTCTTGCCCCACTCACTCTCGTTCGCCCTCGCTTGAGCGAGCACGAATCTTAGATTGCATACAGCGATTGCATAACTTGCGATTGAAAAGCGATATTTTTTTCTCTCGTTAATTGATCTATTATTGCGAACCTATATAATAGCTCGTGTCAGAATTATTTAGCTCAAAGCTCATCTTTATCTGTTTTACACGATTGTATCAAATATTTTGCGCAAATTGCGAGTGCAATAATGTTTATAAATGTACACGTGACAAGTGTGGTTAACAACATGGATTCTATATAATGTGAGTTGTCAGAACAAGCGGCAGGTTGTACTCTGCTCTGTCGTGTAATAAACTGCCGCAAATTTGCACTATGCTAATTTTCGGTAATATTCGGTTAATATAGTGAATTGGTAACTTTAGAATAATGTAGCACTAAGTGGGTAATAATAGCGTAAATTTTTAGTGCTTCGTACGACAGACTCACGCGAGTATCGATTTTAGGAGAGAGTCGATGACCTAAGTTGCATGAAATGGAAATGATCGAGACCGGGCGGCAAAAATCAATGACCTTTAAATCCATCAGCGCGATAAAATGGCCCGGCCCGACAGTCACGAAACATCGCCGTCAGATATATGAGGAAATTTGCAAAGCAAATTTTTCGAATTTTACCGACGGTCGCGAATTTTTATTCCGTTGCCCTTAGAGCCTATCCACGGTTTCGAAGCTTCGCTTCGCTTCGCTTTAATCTCGCCGCCGTGATATGAGCTTTCAGTTTACCTACTTTTTGTGTGATCTGTGGATTGCGAGCGCGAGAAAATGAAGAGTCAGCTTCGTACACAAAGCTCACGTGCATATTCATTATTATCCGGGTGTCGACAAATTAGCGTTTCCAACGCTCTTGACGCTTATCAACGAGCGTAATACTCCAAAATATCCGAACAGGAGAAAATAAATAAAGCTCTTTATCTGCATAATTTGTCAGTGAAAAAATTGTAGTACACGCTACATCTCCAAAGTTATATAGATACAATTAAAGGTCTTGTTCTATTAACTGCGAAAGCTAACTGCAGGAAAAGAATGGAGCTCCAGAAAGAATTATAAAAATGTATTGCGAATTAGGTAGCCTCACGGAAGTCGCATAAAAGATGCAGTGCTTAATTACAGCGAAACATTAAACGTTGCATTCACGATAATGCCATTTATTTTAGACTATTTTGTCGAGCTCTTGCTTGCGATAAGTACAAAAAACGTGTGAAAATAGAGTATATATATGGGACGCACAGCTCTTATATTACGATTTTTATTTTATTTATTTTACCGCCGTTTTATTTCGGAGTAACCATTTCGCAGTCTGAGATGATCTTCAGCATTAGACGTTCTTCTCGATTTGCGCGGGATTGATTTCCGAAAGGCAGCCGGTAAGAAAGAATCGGTGACGGGATGAATTTTGGAATTTCTTTTTTCATCGTTTATATATCCTGTTCCGATTGAAGGCGGTTTGCGTCGAACACGGGGGGTTTCCGGACGGGCGGAAAAGAGTCTCGGGGCCTTTTTGCTGCTGACAATGAGATGCGGAGAGCGCGAGACAGTGGCGACGGTAATTTATTAACGTCTCGCAGAATAACGTTGCTCCTTAGCGCAAATAGCTTCCGAGCGTGAAGAAGAAACAT
This sequence comes from Temnothorax curvispinosus, assembly GCF_003070985.1. Lineage (NCBI taxonomy): Eukaryota > Metazoa > Arthropoda > Insecta > Hymenoptera > Formicidae > Temnothorax > Temnothorax curvispinosus. The sequence goes on along the minus strand of NW_020216437.1, from coordinate 97,487 downwards.
ATATGCACAGAGCTCGTCCGCAAGTCTAAATAGTGGATTAGAGGAGAGGACGTTTCATTTGTCAAGCTGCTCGAGCTGTGAGATATCCCGTTGCCATAATTTGCTGTAAGTGCGACGGGGAAACCACGATCCACGATGCGTATACTCGTATTCATATTTCACAATTTAAATACGAGATATCACGTCGCGAGAGATTATCAAAGAGACGGGACTTCGTTCGCGTAAAGAAAGTGAAGTCGACGATTCATACGTTTACTTGATAGCACACAAGACCATTATGACATCATGTGTCATCTCGTAGAAAAGAGCCAAGGAGAACTGCATTGCTGCTTGTCGAACAACTGCATCTATTAATTTCTGAAGGCCACGCGTTAACGAAGAAGAAAGTCTTACGTGCCTGAGGAATTTCGAAATTTCTCAATGTCCCGTTGCATTGTTACGTCACGGGATAATCCGCGGAGTTTTTTACAGAAATGACGCGAGCCGTGGTAACGCGAAAGCAAATGTGAAATGTCAAATGATCAAAGTAGTAACCGGAGACTGTTGAATTTCTCTGTTGCAGAAGGTGGACCCCGAGCTGATATTTACAAAACAGGAACGAATCGGAAAGGGTAGCTTCGGCGAGGTTTTTAAGGGTATCGACAACAGGACTCAGCAGGTTGTTGCCATCAAGATTATCGATCTTGAAGAGGCGGAAGATGAAATCGAGGACATACAGCAGGAGATTATGGTGCTGTCGCAGTGTGACAGCCCGTACGTCACCAAATATTATGGATCTTATCTCAAAGTAAGTAGAAAAATATACTCTTGACCGGTGTTTAAAAAAAAAACTCAGTTGTTATTACGGTCGTCAACGTATATCTGCTGACAAGATACCGGTCGAGACACTCCTCTTTTTATCACTGTTCTATTCCGATGAATCCGCCGCCATATAATCGCACAGGGACAAAAATAAAAGCCCACTATCGAGGGCACTTGCCTGTTACGCCCCATCATTTTTCATACAGCAAAGAATAGGAAGGGCTTGACGGTCGGTTAACTATCGCTTCCGGCTCGGCTGTGTCGCGTCGTCCGTTGCTTCCGCTTCCTGCGAAACGAGCACAATCGGGAACTACCGCAGATCCCTGCGATTTTGCGACGTAATAATAAGAACGATCTTTATTTTTAGATGTTTTAATAATGTGCTCTCATTATAAATTATGCATTTATTGATTTATAATAGAATAGTAATTAAAATAGTAATTAATAGAAAATAGTAACTATTAGTAATTTTTATTAAAATAATAATTAAAAAATTGATGGAATGATTAGAAATTGTTTAGAAAATATATATCTATATTATTTTAAAAGCTTACAATTCTCTAGGAGAAAACATCTGTGCGCTTCAAACGAACGCGATCTTATACCGTTCTATCGTGCGCGCCGGGAAAATCATGTCGATCAACGGGATCGAGATCCGAGCGCTTCGCGAAAAGGTCGCGGGCGGCCGTTCGTTTGCATAAGTCTCGTGTTCCGCTGGCGAACTCGGTGAACCACGACGAGGAGGTTTTACGTGATCGTCGACACGCTTTCGACGTTGAGAGGCGACGCATTTTCTCGGTCGTATCGTTTTGTTGCATTACCGGCAAGCCGGAGCTATTTGCGATACTGCAAGGAGTGCGAGGAGGAAGAGAGACAAGAGGAGCAAACATCGTCCGCATTCTGAAACGAATGCCAGAATCTTCGGCGACTTAAACGGAGTCAAATTTTTCTTCCTGTCACACAGCTCGTTCGTGCCTGGCGAGGATAGTTTAATAATACGCGGAATGTTTTTGATCGTTACTCCACCCAGTTGTAAATATTTTTATTAATTTTACAAGCAATTTCCTCATATCTTTCTTCTTTCTCTTCCTACAAAATTCATGGATTTATTTTTCTCAATTACAAAGAAAAACCGTTATACTTATTTATTAGAGTGCCATGTAGGAATGATGTAAATTACATTTACGAAATCTAAACTTTTTTCTTAGATATTCATAACGCTTATAATTTGTCTTAATAATAAATATCAATTAAGCTGCTATACTTTCCCATATCATTTCGTAGCAATAGTAAAAGCAATGGCTTGTAATAGCGAAAAGCAATTACTCGGTCTAAGATGTCGCAGTGGCAACGAATAAATCATAAACTTCGCGGCCCCGTTAACAGAGTGGGATAAAGTGAATCCACGCGATCGTTATCGAGGATTGTTGAGGGACCGTTAATTGTAACAAAAGGGGAATTGTACGCCGCGCCGCGCCGCGCCGTTCCCTCGCGAGACTGCGGGACGAGAAAACGGATTACTCCTACTGACCCGCCCTTCGTTTTCATAATCGAGGATCGTGGAAGCTCAGGGTGATTACTTATGAAATGAAGCGGCACCCGATATCGGCGCCCGGCCAAGAGAAGTTTTCTTAATGACCGCGCGAAACGGTCATTAACGATCGTTAGTCGCTCCCGCGAGCATGAATATACTCGGATCGAAATACGTTCTCGCCAATTTGCGTAGCGACGTCCGCACTCCGCGACTTGCAAACGACTTGCAGGGCGCGGGCGTTCCCGCTCACGCGCTCGCATAGATAATTATGCAAACGTTAAGCGACCATAATTATCAAGCTCGCGACTGATATTACGAAATGATATACGCTGTTAAACGTTACAAACGCGACGAGTCGTCGATTTAAGGAGGTGTACAAATGTATATAATTAATGTAGTTACGAGATGGTCGACCAATGAGGGATCTTATTTATCACGAGGACGAGATAAATAATTCCATTTGTGCAAGGTAAAATCTATTTAAACGGCAGAACGGAGGAGTATAATACGTTGCTGCGGTAAATGTCAAAAGCCAGGCGAGGTTTCGCGATATTTCCGCGTTTGCGCCTCCCAAGCTCTCGCCTTTGAAATTTTTCCGTTCCCCCGCACGATACGAAAGAAACAATGGCACCATCCCGCGATGACACATCGGCGGTTATTGCATGCGGATATGAAAGAAGGTGCGCGGGTGCCTACGCGTCCGTCTACGCGCCTGATGTCATCGTGTAACGGATGTGCCGCGGCCACTTCGCTGCTGCGGCCGTCTCGATCGTCGCGGCTTTCCTGCCTTCGGAAACTGTTATTTAGCCAGGACCAAGTCGGTCAACAACGGTTATCGGGTGACGGCACTCCTCGAGCCGGTAGCTTGCGCGCCACCGGGCGCTCAACGAAAGATCTCTCGCTGTTTCCTCGCGCCGCGAGTCTTCGTCGATTTAAACCATCTAAAGATTCTAAACAGATCCGTGCTTTTCGCGCACGTACCGTGTTACGACGTAGACAATCGTTCTGTAAAAAGTTTCTACGGTGAATTCACATCTTATGACATTCGAGACTCGATCTCGTGGGAATTGCAGTTTCAACTCGATTACGTTCGTTTATAAGATAACGCAGAAAAAGTAACGATCTAGATTACTCGCGATCTGGATTATCGCGTTTACTATGCAGACCGTGGTATTTATTTCGTACAACTTTGAAACGGTATGGGAACGCGTAGATTACGGTACGTTGGGTAAGTTAGAAGAAAATGAGACGACTCTCTCGCAAGACTCAGCGGCACTCCTTCGGATTTCTCAATCCGGATGTATCGTCTATTACGAGGGCGTCCCGCTGTGATTCTTCTCTTGTTTCCTCTCACCGCTCGCCAAAGAAGACTGCTAGAAATATCGCTTTATTATCGATCTTTTAAAAATAATGTTTTAAAGCTACTGGATTAATAAAACGAGCGCTGCACGTGTAGCTCGTGTTTACTACTTTCTGTTTATATCTTGTTTATCACTTTATGGCTCTTGATGTTTCAACATCAATTATTATTATTAAAATCGTTGTATAGGCGTTGTATAGGCCTGAACTTTATATAAAATTATTATATAATACGTTTTAATAACGCTGCAGAATATTGCGATCCCAGCATATTGCGATAATTAGCAAAAGCATTTTTGTGAAACGGAATTTTATCCGTGGCATGTAATATCTAGTCTGTATATACGAACAAAAATTCGCGACGCTTCTTCTCTTCTTTACCCTATTATTCGCGGTTCATTGTGCTCCAAACAAAAGAAAATACCCGCATTCTGCACCCGAATAGAAACGGCGCGACTAAAATTTTACGAATGAACGGGTATAATTGCATAGCACTTATCTTAACGAAGTCGTCTTTTCTCTTAATGGAATTCTGGTATCTTCGCCACTTTGTTTTTCCGTACGTTTTCGAATCAAAGAGTTAGACAGTCGTTTGGTCATCCTTGATTGACGGACAAAACATATTCGACAGACGGCACGTGATTTTAGAATCTCGATTTGCGTCTAAATTTGCGATCGCGGATGCTCAAAGCGAACGTCCGAGGAATATCAAGTAGGTCGCGCGTCAATTTTCCGCAGAAATCACCGCAATTTTACCACTCTAGCTCTACTTTGCGGCCGAGATTTACGGTCAGCTGCTCGATCGCCGCTGGAAAACACGTTCTCCGATAATAGCGGGTCGAATGAAGAGGGTGCTTTAACTCTTTGTGACCTTACGTTGCGCTGCACGTGATGTTGTGCTTTATCATGAAAGTTGTATCGTCGTCGTTGTCGTGAGAGATATTTTCGAGCGCTCGCAATTATATACAAACGAGATTACAAACGTGGAATATAAAAAAAGAAGAATTCGAATACACGAGAGAAAGAGAGAGAGAGAGAGAGAGAATAACTAACAGAATTTAAATTAGACGGACTTGAACGCACGCGTGTTACATGAAGTCTGCATCCTACACCCTGCAAAATGCAACGCAGCATGCAAAATGAAGACAAAAGCGTTCAGCGTATGGGTGATTAATAGGCTGGTCGATTTCTCGTTGCTGTTTTTAGAATGCTATGTCCTTTTATACCTCCGTTTCGCGAAATGGCAGGAGTGCCGTTGGCATTGACGAACGACGCGACGGAATTAATCTTCGCTTTACCGTGCCCCGTCCCTTTGGATTCGCGCCCTTCCGCATCGCATGCTCGCACTAGTAGAGCGCCGAATTAAATGTCGATAAATTGCAACTTGCTCGTGAGTAAATCGGCTTAACTGCATCTGTATACAGTCAACGACTTTTTTCTCATAGACGCATCAGATGTTTAAATCCGCGATTTGTAGGAACTTTGGTAGGTATTGTATTTATTTTTTTTTTTGTTTTTTTTTCTTATTTATATCAAGTGCGTTTTCAAACACGCAGTACCTCAAAAATTATATTCAAAATTTTGTACTAAATAAAGATCCAACGTCGTTTAATTTCGAAAAAGGTCACGATTTCCGATTATTTTGCTTAAATACGGTTATTATCGCATTCGATTATGGTGATTTTGTATTCGAATGGATCGTCTCCTTCCAAAGCATTGGAATTAAGCGTCTCTGTCGTCACTCGCTGAGAGTGAAAGCAACCAATTACAAGACTCCGTCAATTAACCATAATTGCCGCGAACGGAGGCGGGGGCAAAGTGGAAGGGGAGCGAAAAATAAATATCGTCGATTACGCGAGGGACGAGTCTATTCTCGGCTCGTGTCGAACGAGAGATCCGGACCATTAGGAAATTGGCTGACTAATAATAGTTCTCTTGCAATGCGAGGACTCGTAACCCGTTACGTAAAGTGATGAACTCCTTAAAGTTCATCTCTTTCTCTCTAAAAACTCGCATACAAAAATATATGTACAAGATGTGCTTATAAGATTATATTTTAATTTCGCTTTTAAATCAGAGAAAGGAGCAACGAAAAAGAGAACGAGAAATTACATAGTTGAATGAATTTCCGATCAACTTGACGACTCTTGATCGTAATCTGCCCACCCATCTATTCTAGCGGGGTTCGTTAACCCCCGTCTGTCGATTAGAGATTAACCTGCAATTTACTTTCTTATTGTCCCCTGCCCCATCGGATTGGATTCACGATATTATCTCGAAGTCGTTATCTCTGATAACGCTTTCGGGACAGGTTGCCGTTTGTCATTCGTCTCGTGCGTTTTCTTGGCGAAGGAAAACAAAGAGGATAGAGGGGTGACGCAGCAACCCTTCGTTCACGTAGAAATCTGCAAAAGTGGCTAGTCGAGTTGAACAAACCCCCTATCGACGGCAACAGCCTTGGGAAGATCTGAACGGGAAAAATGCGGGGAGCATTTCGAGCAAGCCTCCTGAGTCCTGACCGTACGACGGTGATAAATGGTGCAATTTTATGGGCAACCAATGCTCGCCATCTTGGCAAATGCCCCCGGTCCGGCGCGGTTGACCCGCTTAAACTACGAAAATTATTTGCCATAAAACGACAGCGCGCGTCAACCGCACGAACATTGAACAAAAGTCAGAGCCAAGACTTATGAAGAGTCTCCCGCGAGGAGACTCCGTAAAAGGAGATGGATATGAAGAATCTAACAAAGCATGTGCTTGACACGATGCGATGCCCTGTATCGTTTATCCAATGTCCTTCGGTACTTATAGAAGGAGATCACGAATCAAATTTTTATCTCGAAGCGTTTAATGCCAATATCTGGCCAGTTTTTTTTAATTTACCATACAGTACGAAATTAATAGTCGGCCTAAGTTACGGCGGGGGTAAAATTATTCGCAAAGTCCTTCTAAAATGCAAGCGACCCGACGAATAAGGACTGATGTTTCGTTTTTCACGGTGCGTGCACTTTCGCTTGGCAACACCTGGCGAGGAGGAGTATAGTAGTATAGTACACACGGTGACGCGTAATTGCAAGGCCGCGGGTCGGCCGAGTAACCCAGGAGAGGAGGAAGGGGAAGGGATCAATTAATTATTTCTTTATAATCGATCGAGGACGAAGGGCGTAAATCTTCCAATATCCTCGCGCGGATCACTGGCTTGGGCCGCGCTGATTATTAACGCGCGATAACTCATCCGTATTATCGTCCTTACGTGCAGTACCACCACACCGTTCCGTCGACCACCACTATTAACTTGCGCCGTATAATTTATCCGATAAGTCGCACAGTGATTGGTCATCGATGTCGGATATAATTACCGCTACGGGGAGGAGGATCCGGTCAGCGATGACGCGCGTTGCCTTGGAGCAACGAGCGCGTTGCGCTTGTGGAAAATTAATAGGCCAGCGCAGGAAACGGCGGACACGTTTTTCCTTAACGGGCCCGCATTAGACGGTAATTTACGGCTGTTCGAGAGGCCACGATAAATCTTCATTACCGCGAACAACACCGCGAGATTAATCATATTGCTGTCCGTTGTTGAAGAAAGGTCACCTCACCTCACCCCCATGGCGAGGATGTTGCCCGCTCCGTATCGCTGATCGCCTTCACGGTCGATCTCTCTTACAATCGGAGTGCGACTCGGACAATATGATAATACGCAGTCACGCGATACATCCGTCGTCTCTCGAGTGGAGAAAGATACGGTGTGATATAAATAAAAATTTATCCTTCCCGGGGAATCGTGTACTTAATTCGCTCAGACGTCTTTTCTTACGTTACGATTGTCTCAAACGCAACTCGAGATGTTGTAACGTCCACATAAGTTGCTAAAATTTTCTTTAGGAATATCAGCGACGCGACAGACCCGGCTAAAACTTCCGACATACTTTCCTTGATTACATCTCAAGGTCCGATCGCGATCGAGAATAGCAATTGTTCGGCGAAATGATCTATTTTCGTTAATTGGCGGCCGCTCGAGATCCCGCTCCGGATCTTAATTGTCGGAATCACCGGCGAGTTAGCCCGTTACGCATCTTACGCCGACGGTTCCCAATCTCATCCGTGCTCGTTCTGCTCGACAGGGTACGAAGCTGTGGATCATCATGGAGTATCTGGGTGGCGGCTCGGCCCTGGACTTGATGAAGGCCGGTAGCTTCGAGGAGATGCACATTGCCGTGATATTACGCGAGGTGCTCAAAGGGCTGGATTATCTGCACAGCGAGCGTAAGCTCCATCGCGATATTAAAGGTACGCTCAATAAGGCGCGAAGGATGTTTATTGGTACTTTAACGCTCTTCGTACAGAAATATTAAATAATATCGTGTTATTCATTCAATCGATTCAACGATATACCATTTCGCCTAATTAAAATCCGCATGAATTAACTGCATTAACTACGATGCACAATTCTATTAAAAAATAATTCAATGTTCAATCGTTGTTAATTTACGTAGAAATGGACAGAAAATTAAAATTTGTCGGGCGTTAATAGAGCCTTTTATTTAGTTTCGTATTGGTTTAAAAACGAAAGATTAATTCGCATGGACGAATTTTTTTTTGACCTTGCAGCGGCGAATGTTTTGCTGAGCGAAATGGGCGATGTCAAGTTGGCCGACTTCGGTGTAGCCGGTCAGTTGACGAACACCACCAGTAAACGAAATACCTTCGTCGGTACGCCGTTCTGGATGGCACCCGAAGTCATCAAACAGTCTGCTTATGATTCCAAGGTAATTTCATTAATTAAATTCCGCCGTATACCGCGCGCGGTATGCATACCTACAGTGCTGAAAATTAAGTTTATTATAGGTTTATACGCATATTTTGCATCCATGAAAATATCTTCCTGTATTTTCCATTTGCGTGAATATACATTATTATCATTTATTAGTTTTCTTAAATATGATGGTCGTCATCCTCTTTTTCGTTTCTCTTCGCTTTTTCTCTCTTGCTCGCTTCTTCTAAAAATTATCTTCAAAGTGGCGCGGTCACGTTTTCATTAGCGTTTCATTAGCGCTTCATCTGGCAAGTGGTAACTCCGCGAACGCTTGTCCCGTAGGCTGACATTTGGTCCTTGGGCATCACGGCGATCGAGCTGGCGAAAGGAGAGCCACCCAATAGCGAGCTGCATCCCATGAGGGTCCTCTTTCTAATACCCAAGAACAATCCGCCGCAACTGACCGGGAATTACACGAAACAATTCAAGGAGTTCGTCGAAGCCTGCCTCAACAAGGATCCCGAAAACGTGAGTGTACCGTTATATTCATGGCTGTCTGTGTTTCGAGTTATTAATCAATCGCGTCTCGTAGCAGTCGTAGCTTCGGAAATATTTTCAACGAATCGTTCGATGTCTCAATAATAATCACGAAAAAAGTAATGTGAAGGGTAAAAATAGAAAAATTAGTTTAATAAAACAAAAATTTCGACATATAAGAAACATAATCGCGATTTATTTATCGATCATTGCGCTCGTGTCTGTGCAGAGGCCGACGGCGAAGGAACTGCTCAAGTTCCAGTTTATCAGGAAGGCGAAAAAGAACTCGTACCTGATCGACCTGATCGACAGGTACAAAAAGTGGAAGTCGCAGCGCAGCGAGGAGTCGGAGACCGAGAGCGAGAATTCGGACTCGTGAGTATCTCGATTCGCGTTTCTGTCACGCTTCTTACGAAAGTAAAAGCCGCCGCTTGTTATTTTCGTACGTTACGTACATTCAGGATCTTCTCCTTTTTTTCTGTCGCTAATTCCATAATAAATTTATATCTCGAACGTGCAAGAAAATGGAAAACCAGTTCGAGGCCGTTTATCAATTGCGCGGTATAATAGACCACCATCCGAGCGTGGTACTAAATTGTAACACACTGCGTTACACGGTGTTCAGGGAGGAATCCAAGCAAGACAGCGACATGGACGAGCCATGGATAATGACGGTGAAAGGCCCGCATGGGGTCAAAGGATCCGTGGTGCCCATGCTGCCACTGGACGAGCAGCCCGCATCCCTGACCCTAACACACACGAACCACAGGTCCTCCAATCACAGCCAACCGAGTAAACCGCACGCGAACGGCGCCTCGCGATCGCCGCCGAAGGACTCCACGCTTAATCATTACAGAAGCGAGTCCAGGGATTCGTTGCGCGATGGTCAAGCGAAACACACGCCCGTACGTTGCCGTCCCAATAATCGAGTGTGTTACATTTCATGTTCATATTTGTACCCTTTTCTTACTTTCTTCTTTCTTTTGTAGTCCCGACCGCACGAAGCCGCACCTCCACCACCGGTGGACACGAGAGAGAAACGAGATGAGCGAGACTATCGTGACTCCAGCCGAGAATCTACGCTCAGGGAGTCTGAAAAAGAAATGCGCGATATGATCCGCGAGAGGGACAGAGAAGTCGTCAGGGAACGAGAACGGGACAGGGAAAGCAGAGATCGGGATAGAACCAGCAGGGACTTCAACTCCCGGGAGAAGAGAAGAAACAGCAAACCGGACGTGCCCATCACTCCGATGGCTGATCACAGACCTGGCGAAGATAAACAGAGGCCCAGAAGTTCGCAGGAGCTCAAACATCCGCGAAGCGTCGCTTTGTCCGGAGTTGTTTTTCCTCTCCTTTCCGAGGTACTATACATTGAATATAGAATGATGAAAATATGAAAAATGTAAAAAGTAAAAATTAGTGAGATTTTATGGGAATGATCGACGTTTCCAATAATATTACAGCTCCAACGAAAGCACCAATATTCGGCGAGAGACAATAATGGCGAAGGCGGTAGCGGTGGCAAGAATGGCGGTGCTGTAGAAGAACTGCGAAATGCCTTCGAGTCGGCGGAACGCACGTCGCCGGGAATGACAGAATCCCTTATTCGCGAACTGATTAAATCCCTACTCCCACCCAATCATTCAGAAGGGCGCCTATCTATGCTAATGGAGAAGGTTATTTTAAGGTAATATTCTCGTGAGCATACGCACCACCGCGCAATATGTATTTGCGCAAGAGGAACAACGTGCTCTTTTGTTTTAGGGATACGTAGGGACGCGAGAGGACAAAGGTCCGCAAGAGACTGTGGTCCCAGAATATCCTGACGTTGTAAAACCATACGCGTTATTTCTCTCGTCATTATCAATTCACTAAACACTAAACAAAATACGAGCCGAGCATATCGTCAATGAGTGGCGATTCCGAACGTGAACGTGAAGGTGCGAGGGAAATGTGTTCGTTGCCCCATCATCCCATTCCTTCCCCGCTCTTCCCCTCCCGCGCTAATCTATAAAGGCCGCACTACAACGAAGTCTATCGAAGTTTTACAAAGTAGTCTACTGAACCGCCCCATTTTCACCTGCCTACCTCGCCGTAGGATAAAAATACGTAGACAACGGCAGATACTACGCGAAACGTTGTGCCAGCATTCTTGCAGTTCCTACTCGTGTAATTGTCATCGATCCTTTTCTGAACTTCTCAATCGAATTGTCCTACATTTACACGCTTTTCCGTGTCGGCTCGTCGCCCGATAGTTCATTTCAATCACGAATCAATTCATCATTGTGGAATTTGTATATTCTTCGATTTTTTAAAATCTTCTAATTTTAAATATTCAACTTTATAATTTTTGAAGGTAGAAATCACATTCAAAGAGGATATAATATTATATTTTGTTTTATATTAATAAAAAACATGAGCATGATTTAATGAAGACCGACTCATTACTAAAAGTATGTTATTTTTAAAATCTGCTAGATGAACTGTCGGTCAATTTCCTTTTTACTACCTTAGATATTAAATCGTCTTTTATTGCTAATAGATTACGGAGACATTGTAAAGAGGAGTATTCAAAGTATATCGGAGCATTCGGTTTAATAGTAAGTCTTATCTTGAAAAAAAAAGATGACGCTTTAGTGATCTTATGGCAATCAGTTACGAGTAGAGAAAGGCGGAAAATATATGGACGGCAGTGCGTTTGCGAAAAGGCTGAATCGAAACCTCCATTATGTGATAGCCTAATAAATATCTTAAACCTTCTTCATGTTCGGCGTGAACATCGATCGATACGACAACAAAATAAAATTGTACAGACTCGGCAAAACGGATAGATGAAAAGCATTCGATGACTTGGTCTTGCCTCAATATAGATATGTCCGTAGCATGCACTAGCGAGATATCTCGAGCAAAACACGATCTGTATAAGGAAAAACTTGTAATTCTTTAAAAACGGTACTTTTATTGATATTTTTACAGAGAGGATATGTATTTAATAGTGCGTTCTGAAGAAAGGTCTCGTAGTGGTCAAGCAACAAAAAATAAAAAGAAGATGTGTTCTTTGAGTAGATTTCTTCCCGTGGCTTCCTAGTGCATGTTTCGAACACGAAAGAAGAAAGCTCTAGCGCGCGATGCTAGAGGAATTGTAAATATGTATGTAGCGCGATAAGATAGTCTTATTGTTCTGATCGACGTCTTTGCCAAACCGGTCGCACAGCTCCGTTAAACGATCTTGTTACGAAGAGAAAAAGAATTCCTTTCCCTTCCCATGGTCACATCGTTCGTCATTGAAAAAGATGATAGACGTAGGCTATAGGCAATATTGCCGTTGCAAATTTATCGAGGGCTTTTATCGTTTTGTGTAGTTTTCGCTTGTTGCGTAAAAATTGCAGATAAGCCGTTACAGTGTTTCAGAAACCGTACGCGACGTATATAATAGCGTTTAAAAATATATATAATTAATTTCTAGTTGTGTGTAAAACCCACTTGAAAATCGTCGAGAAACAATGCTATTTTAGAACTCTTATCATCTCCAGTATACGTACATCTATGAAAGACGCTTCGATCTTTCCACATCGCGCTTTAAAATATCGCATTACGTCATTAACTTAGAGTAACAATAGAGTCGTTCCACGTTAACGTGTCGTTAAACTGTCTGTACAGCATTACCGAATTGTGAAACGCAATTCGATAGTTCAAACGAGAAAGAGAGACGTCGGGATAAAAGCGCCTTTTATAAAAGTTTCAATTCTTCGAGAATACAATAGTTGACGTGGAACAACTCGACAATCGATTTAGACGGAATTTACCACACGATAAGGTACGAGAAGAGTTTCTTGAACTTTGAACGCGTGGTACGTTCGAACAGCGATGACCGGATACATATATATATAATACATATATATGTATACATATAAATTAATATATATAATGTTAAATTATATATATACATATATATTGCGTGGAATTTGAGTACTGCCGTTCTTCCAGACTTAACTTGCGTTGTACACACGAGTATTTCTCGAATTCACCGCACTTGATTTTCACGATCGAGTCTGAGCTGCGATGACTCTCGCGCAGGGCGTCGACACTTAATCCAACGTTGTTTGTAAACTAATGTATTTTATAAAATATATATATATAGAGAGAGAAAAAGAAATTCCACACATACAACACACAATACACACACACCACACACACATGCGTAAAAAATAGAGAGTTATATTAGAGGATATCGTCTATGGGATGGTCGGAGAAATCTCGCTCTTCCGACGGAATACAAGGACCATCCTGCAAACAGTGATTTAAAGGAAGATACAAAAGGGTGATAGAGCAAGAGTGAGAAAGAAGAGGGGCGAATTTGTAAACGAGGATACGTCAATTAACGGCAGAAAGCGAAAAGTAAAATGGTAAAGAGACTTAATTACGTTACCCAGCTATGATTATTGTATTAATCTACGATTTGGTTGTTTTTCTTTTCCTTTTTTAAATTTAGTTTGTTCTTTATTTAGATAACTATGTTTACCGAAAAACGAAAAAGTGGATATTATAAAAATATTTGCTCTATACCACCGCCTTTTCCTTTTTCTCCGTTTTGTTTCTCTATCGCCCGTCTAGATGGGGAATAAGTCAGACTACACGATATGTATCGATTTTATTTTTAGTTGAGTTACGTTTATTATTCATTTACATTGTATTGTTAATGGTCATTTTATGTCAACTGATCAAACGATTTTTTTCGGTCTTAAGCTATGAAAAAGATTTAGCGGCAATCGAAAAAAACCGCTTGACAAAGCTCGACATGATTTGATTCTCATGAACCATTGTTGTTTCCCTCGCGTTTCGAATTAAGTTTTCTGGTCTTTACGACGATCGCTACCGTGAGTAGACCTCATAACGCTGCCATAAATGCTTACCGGTTACATCTACTCGCGTACGAAGGTGTATCCGTGCGAAAGAGTTCGAAAGAGGAGACTTAGCTAAGTAGGCTGTGTAAGCAGTATGCTTGTTAAAAAGAATTATTAGGTCATCCGCGGAGTAGCGATCGATTTTACGTCCAACAATCATTCGTTTTACGGAGAACGTCTGTTCCCCCTGATGGCCGTCTTCAGTCACAACGGCCACTGTTGTATATGCTGACCATATGTACGAAACTATCGTCTAAGTCTAAGAGTATTAATCCGCCAGCGACAAGATTGGACGAAAACCGCATCTCCGCAACGCGCAAGGCGCTTAACATTTATATATTTCAATATATTTCTTCTCATATTTAAATAAATTTATTCAATTTTCTACTTCTGCCGGAATGTCCAACGTTACCACTGGCGGATATTTTTCATTTCACCACTCCCAGCATTAAGCGTATCTACAAACGGGATTCAAAATCTTGTAATTTATTTTATCGGGATGAAATCAAGTTTGTTTTAATTTCTTTTTATTTTTTCGTTCGGCCGAAGAAGTTTCAACGCGTGTCAGTCGAATGGACTTGTGCTCGGAGTGCGACAAGGTATAATACGGAGAATTGGGATGCGATCAGATCGTTTTTGAGAACGTTCGCGGGGAGAGATTCCCGAAAGTTCACGATCGAATGTTTTTACGCTGCCGGCTAAGAAATGCCTGATCTTTCGACGAATACCGTTTCGCGCGTACTAAACGCTGAACTGTTCTGTTTCTCTGCGTATGTAGATTACGAACGGATATGTAACGGCGCCGAACTGTGATTGTCGATTCTTCGAAAGCTCGTTCCTTCCCCTTTAGTTTATATGGTTGCTCGAGAGCGTGAGTTTTTATTCAGTCGAGATAGGTGATCAGAGAGACAGGATCGGCAAGCGCGCGAGATCGTTTTGCTCACGATCCGCGAACCACACCACATTCAAACCGAATTACGAGTCCTACCGTAAAAGAGTCCCCCATAGCACTCTTCTTTGTATTATACTCTTAGCTGCTACCCATCTATATATATTCAGCGTTAAAAAACACATCGTGGTAACAATAACGTCTCTCGGCGCGCGCGTAGAGAGTATACATATATATAAATATATATATTATATATATATATATAAAATATATAAATATATATATTTTTTGTATTTTACTTCTACCTCTTCTCTCTTTCTTCTTCTCTTTCCTCTCTGCTCTCCTTCCTCTCTCTCTTTCTCTCTCTTATCTCTCTTGGCTGCGTTGGATTGTATTATATTGACTGTATGTGGCATGCTGAGGGCGTGTACAAATACGAAATAAAGATGAAGTAAATCACGATGTGTGTGGTGAGTATTTCCTTAATCGATTTCATCAAAAACATTACGTGGCCCAGGATAATTCCAAGATGGATTCGTAGACCGATAATCGCATTAAGAGCACACGGAAAAGGATTCTAATTCTATCATTTTTTAATTTTTGAACGCCATCGCTACGATCAAATGTCAAATCAATTTATAATATTTTTATAAAGTCTTAACGCCGGCGCTTCCTGGCGACAACGGCGACGTGACGACCGTCCGAAGAGCGCAGGTCCGCGCATCGAATGGTCCACGAGGTCGGGAGAGACGCGGAGGGCGTAGCGATTCTCTCGACGCGTCTCTCGTCTCTCTCTACGTGCAGTAGTCGACAACATCCCGCGATTCCCGCGGGTGGTCGCGATCGAAGTACCAGAAGCGGGAGGGCCGACGAGGGTGTCCGCTCTCTCTTTCTCCTCCCTCTCTCTCTCTCTCTCTCTCTTTCTCTCTCTTACTCTCTGATTCTCTTTTTCCCTCTCTTTGTTTATTTTTATATCTATCCCTCACTCTTCAGCATATCTCCGCTTCTTCCGGAGAAAAGAGACATATATATAAGAAAATGCACCCTGCCCGTGTGAGAGGATTGTTCGTAGCTCTTTCAAGAGACGGAGAGAAACAAAGAGAGAGAAACGGAGAGTTCTCGTCTCGCGCGACGCCTTTTATACGTGTATAAATAGAGCGGGGCACACCTCTCTCGGCGACGAAGAGGATTCCGGACGTGCTCCGGAAACGTCCCCGCGCGGTCGATTCGCGGTTACTCACGACAGTGTTTACGGTATATCGCGGAGTGATCGTGCCCAAGAAGATCCGTGTCTCACCGGGGACTCGGGGACAGTCCTCCTCCCGAGGGAGGGCGTCTCACTTCTCACCCTCGCGAGCTGCCAATCTCCGTCAACGGGACCCAGCAGCGAAGTGCAGCATCCCTCGATCCCTCGTCGCGCCGCGACAGGATATCGCGAAGTGCGCCGTCAAGATGTACTGATGTATGTATCTCGAGAGGGATCCGCGTCGCTCGTCCGTCGGCGTCGCTCGTCCGTCGGCGTCGCAACGCAACGGCGGCGCCGACCAGACGCGCTCGTCGACAAGAGACATTGCCTCGTCGTTCCTCCTTAATTCCTACAGCATCTCAATACAATCAAGTAATTTCCTGATCTCGCGTATTCCGGACGTTTACCGTATATGTTCATTGAGTGTGTGTGTATATATATATTTCGCGTCGCGCGTTGCATTGTACTCGTTGCTTCGCATTATCAATGCCGGTATCAGCATCGAAAAGGGATAGATGTTTTCTGAATAAAGTCGCGTCTCCAGCTACAGGAAATATCACAGGCTCGCGTTGCTAGCGACGGCGATGCTGCTTCCAGCACGCGCCACCGGTTAACAATACCGCACAGACAACAACGCGGGGCGTTTACGCGTATGAAATATCGGAATTCTCCTTAGAGCTTTCAGCTCTCTCATGCCATGTAAACGTTATCACGCCTAGTGCATTTGTGCTTTCAATCGGAATTATTTAGATACTCTCTATTATACTCGTTTCTTCCAAAGCAACATTTTCATTCTATCTCCCTCGCGATCAATTCTCTTAATTGCTTCGCTACCACGCCCATTATCGCATCTAGGGCTTCAATCGCTTATCGCCCGGATATTCGTTAACTGGTAGGGAAAGGCCCTCCTTCGTCCCATCGTTTAAATTGATGCGCGGTGACATATTTACCGAATTTCTATTCACTGTTTCCGCTCGGGTGCCAAAATATGGGAGCAGAACAAGCGACTCCCAGAGGTACCTACGCGACTAGGCGCGCGTGCCTAATCGTCACGCGCGTATCGCGAAGCACGTGTTCCACGCACGGTATATTTATTTCTGTGCCACGGGGTCCGCAGTCCGCAGAATTCCTCCCCGTCGCGTCGCAGCTTTCCGCGGTCGAATTCAGCGCGGTCTTTAAAGCTATTACGGCACTATATGATAATGAAGAAGAGTTTCTCGGCGATCGCGCGCGACCGAGGATGATCGATGAGCAGATAATGGATTTATTCACGGTACATTTCGCTCTTACGCGACAGAGAAAGAGAAATTTCTGAACGAGGGGATGCTTCGATGAAAACCAGCGGATCGATTAAAGAAAAATTTGACCTCACATCCGGTATCGTTGATCTCTCGCGGATAATTTGTTTCTGTGTCGAAGTAATATACCCCGGTGCTCTCTCCGGATTTCGTGCGTATATCGATACGATGATATCTCTCTCGAGCTCGCGTTTCCACATAGCAGACTCTCACGAAACGACATAAGCTACTCCGTTAGAAGCGAAAGCTCGGTATTTGCACTTTAATAAGCGAGATAACGGGGCCACGTTCTTCCGGGGAGGACTCTCCGTGCAATACACAAGACGGATTCGTGTAATTGTACGTGGAGAAAGAAAATTCGTAGTATTAGGTACGTGTGCTCGCCAAGTGCCGTTTCCACGACGAGGAACGTGAACGGTCCGTCCGTTAGAACATTCAACGGAGAGGAGAAGTAAATAACGCGTCAAAACGTAGAAAATGTCTGGCGGCGATTTAAAAGCTTTTCTATCAAGTACACCGCGATAATCCAATACTATCCACTGCTATCTCTGCATTTTCCACCCAGAAGGAATCCTAAAAATGATAGATGGATAGTGACGAAGAAAATATACATCTTTCACGGCAAAACGTTTGCACCGCGCAAATTTATCTGTAATGTGATAAGGAAGATGTTCGCATGAATAAATTCCATGTATCTCTTTCTAAGTTTAGCGAGCCACTCAATTTTTTCAGACTGACTTCTTTTTCTTTACGAGAAACTTGATCGATATCAAATATTCGCCGCTCGTCTCTATATAAATTTTCAAAAATTATGGACAAACGTTGCCCATTTTTTAATCATTTTTCATAGCCCATTTGTACATTTTGTCCCTAAAAAATCCTGAGAAATCCTGAGAAGAAAAGAGCGAGGGATATACGCCGTGTAAACTTCGTATCACCGCGGACGATACATTCGCCTCCCGGAGTCCGCGCGCGTAACCCTCTCTCCCTCTCCCTCTTTCTTTCTCTGTCCGCTAAAGCGTAACACTCATCGGCACACGCCAGGTAGCTGCGCTTTAATTACACATTTTTCTTCACCGCTCCAAAAAGCCACCGATGTGTAATAGAGCCGGCGCGGGGCTCCTCCCGTCATGCGCGCGCGCGGTTTTACGCGCGCGGCCGGAGCGGAGCAGAGCGGAGTGTGGCAGTGAATCCCAGCGACGCGCGAAGCGCGGACGTGTCCAACGTTCCTACGTTTTGTTAGCCGGCTGGACGTTTATACGGAATTTTGTTTTTTAATTCAGCGTTCACGCGACTCTAATATTTCGATCAACGTGGATCGACGGTTAGCCAATTTACTCCCTGCCTTTCTCCAATCTTATCGTACGTAGTGTACGCATGGTGTGCTCTCGCAGTGTTTACATATATACATACATCTCTCTCTCTGGGAAACTTTAAAGTTCTTCTAATTCAACGCGCGCGTATCTCACGGCTAATTTTGACCGACGTTGACGGATACCGGCGGTTGTTCCATCTCTAACACGCTTTCGTTTCAATTTTACTTCCGCGTTACGTTTCGCGCTCGACGCACAAGATGCAAAAAAGGCGATGTAGATGCCCGAGCTATTGTACGCGGCCAGTACTAAAAATACACGTCAAAGCATAACGGGTATATCCTTCTCTCGTCACGATCCGACGACTCGACGGTTTTTACTCCTTGAAACCGTCGTCGGACGATTCTCTCGAGATGCTCCGCGATAAAGGCCAGGTCCGATAAAGAGCGGCGCGTCATTCTCACGTAAGTGTCATCGTTTGTGTCCTTCGCTCGTTGCGTAGTTTCCGGCCCGTGCCGTGCCGTGCACGAGCGCGGGACGACCGACGCCTCTCGGGATTCTCGCCCACGTCGCGCGTCGCCTCGCGATAGGTACTCGCAATGCTCCCGATGGTCTCCTCCTCGGTCTCCTCCCGTCGGCGGCGTCGCGGCGTCCGCGTTGCACGGACTTAATATAGTTAATATCTCGTCGACTTAGGTTCGCACATCAGCATCCCTTCGCCGACGAACAGGCCGTTTCGCCCGAGGCCCGGTGGTGTCAAACAGCGGCGAGAGCGCGCGAGCACGCGTAATAAACTCGTTTCTTCACGCTGTAATGCCCCACACTCGGCAACGAGACCCCGCGGAAGCCTACTCGCGTTAATTACCTCTCTTTCTCTCCCTCACGGCTGGAAGATAATTCCCCGCGAATCTCGCGTCACGTTACATCAGCGTTTTCTTCACACCTATCGAGCTACCGAACTATAGTACCGTTTTCTAAACATCATAACATGAGAACGGGATTCTTTTTTTAGATTTTGCGATGGAACGTGAGCGCTAATGCGAAGTGAGATTTGGGACTCGTCGTCTTCGTGTCGTGTCGCGAGTTTTAAATTCTTCTTCACCTCGTGGCTCAAGCTTTGTATCAGCAAAGGAAGCGAGAGGAAGAAGGAGAGACTCGAGAACGTCGTAAAGCGCGTCCCGGATTAAAACCACCGTGTCGACAGCTCATGATACAATCGCGCGGCACAATATCTTCCTCTATATAAACGACTTTTTAGACATTCTCCGCACCACGGACAAACGCTCGCTTCAACGATGTTGCATTGCACAGAGACGCTCCTCCGAATTAAATGCCGCCGTAAAAAATGACCTTGGCGAGAAAAAACTTGCCTCTCTTCCTTTCTCACTTCTTTTCGCCGTTCTACCTCGACTGTGTTATCTCGATGACGCAATTAAAAAAAGCGGCCTGTTCGATTTCCAAGCAGAGATAGCGCGAAGCTGTAGCGTCGACACGAGAATTCCGATAAGTCATTTTCTAATTTTCAATTAAACGCAACTGAACCAGAAGAGTTAGATCTTTAGGCAAGCACGCTGTCTAAAATTTAAGAGAAAGGGACTTTGCGCAAAGTCCAGTTAAGAATCGAAAATAAGAACGTATGTAGACTGAATTGGAAAAAAAACATCGCGAACGTAGCTTGCAAATCACGAGATTCCCCGATCTTATTCTCGAGGCAAACTAGTCACGTATTTGAATGTCAATTCCACGACGTAACATTTGCATTCGCACGAAGAGGAAAAAAACGCGGAAGCGCATTCCATCGCGCTGAACGATAATTCCGCTCGCGCGTGCCCGTGCCGCGGTTGGTTAGCGCGATAATTAAGCTTACGATCCAATTCCGGCGTGTCGGCGACCTTCCTCTTCCGTTTGGTCACAGAGAAATCCGACGGTGGAGTCACGTTGACGTCAAGCTGAAGGGAAATGTGCGCGTCCTCGCGGATAAATTTAGCCCTTTACCGTGCGATTTTAGGGGCGTCACTCCCTCTGACCTTTCCGAATGAACGACGACTGTGCCGCGAAATATTTCTGGGACGGCAGAGAAGCTGAGAATTGGGACAGACGTGATCGAGTGGAGTTTCCGAGAAAAAGTTCGAGGGCTACGAAAAGGACAGTCGGTAGCATTTCCAACTTCCAAGCAATCGTCTCGATTATCCTGGAAGTTGGATTAAACGAAACTCGCGCGATTTCCTCGCGCCCACCGTTTTTCAATCAAATAAAACGCAAACGTTCCGAGCGCGATAACGTGATAACGCTTTTCAAAAAATCGCTCAGATGTAAACGTCAAAATATAGGTCACCGATCAAATGCGCGATCGAGCGAGATTTCCCGGCGCCCTGTTCGAAGCGGCATTAATGAAGACGAAGAGAAGAAAATCTCGGTAACGCAACGAAAAGTTTTGCTTGAAAAATTTCGAGAAGCACGTAATCGCGCGTTCTTCTCGAGTCTAGAGACATGCGATGTGAGATCCACTCGGTCGCGTGAGATCCACGATCCACCCCACCACATGAGGGACACCGTCGTCGCCGTCGCCGTCGCTCGAAATTAATTCGATCGGCGTCGATTGACTCGCGTTATTCGTTGTGGCACGTTGCGATATAGGTCGGACGGACGGACATTGTTACGTGACGTACAAGGCCGCGGTGGAAGCTGCGCTAGATGAGGAAATGAAACGAGGGAGAAAAGAGAGACGTGACGGACGTTACGCGTGAATAGTCGCATTCGCGGCGCGGCTAAACAGCGGCTTTAGCGGGATATCCAATATAGATACATCCGAGCTCGATTTTTCAATCGAAAAACGATACTCGCACGCGCGGAAACATTATAATTAAAGCGCGTCCACTCGCGTTTACGCGTGTGAAATTATGTAATGTAAAGTTACGTGATGTAATTACGTGTGTTATTAAAACAACGCGTTTTTTTGCGCCAGGAAATCGCGAGCACCGCCGGATAAGAGCAGATAACTCAACAATTCTATTTATCTCTTAATGTAGATCTTTCTACAAGGATTAAAATCTATCTACGAAGATTTTGTATAGCCGATACAGTCTGCGCGATGTCTGTTTTTAAAATATCATCTCGTCTTATTAAATCTTATGCACGATTTTTATGTATCCAGGAGATTGGTGCGTCGTAAAGTAATTTTATACGAGCGTGCTAGCGCGTCATCGAATCGATCTTATCAATTCATTTCCGTTCTCACTTTCCCGAGAAACTGATACACGATGGGAACGATTTGAGTGTCGATGTACATGTGCCAGCCCGGAGGCGGAAAGAGGAGCGTTACAGTTCGCGAGTGTTCAGTGCGATTCTCCGAGCCGGTTTTTCTTCTCTTTCGAAGAAGATAGGCGACGTGTGGCGGCAGAAACGGAAGAGGCCGCGAGTGAAACGACATGGTCCAGAAACGTTAATTTCGGAAACCAAACGGCGGAGATCTCGCGACGCGACCCGCGCGCGCGATCTCTCGCCGCATGCGTACGCGCACGCATACGCACGCGTGAGCAATTCAATTAAGGAAGCGCGGGCGTGCGTGCCCGCTCGCTCGCGTGCGCTCGAGCCCGATCGCGCAGCGAGATTAATTTACACGTTGTACTCCTCCCCGTGGGATGAATGAACGTGACCCACACATTTCTTCCTCCCGCCCGGGTCGCGACGCCGAGACAAGAAGAAGGAAGAAGAGGGGGGGAACAGATAGAGAGAGAAGGAGACAAGGAGAGCGAAGGATCGAAGAGACGAGCGCGGAGCGGGTTGCGCTCGTGTGAATCGAGCGCTTTAAAGCGTTCGCGCGCGCCCCGATAAGGCCCGCCCGTCGCGATATCGAGCACCGAGGCCACCGAGGAAATCCCGAAAATTCGCGATCTCTTTCTTCCCACACCACGAGAATCGAATCTACGACTGCCAGACGTACGTCGAGATCCGCGTTATATTACAGCGCGTGTTGCGCACGCGACCGATGTGTCATCACGCATCGAGGAAGTGAACGAGGAAAACAACGACGTGTTGCGCGCCGATCGTCCGAAGATCATTCGGAAAGATCGCAGCGCATCGTGATAATCCTCGCGCCTTTTCTACTGTTAACGGTACAAGTGCGGTACAATACATAGATTTCCGATCTTATACTCGCGGCTGCTTTGTTTACGCGCGAGGGGGTTGAGCGTATCGGCGCCTGTCGTTCTCCAATTGTCCGCAATTACGGCGCGGAAGTATTCCGCGATTTCACGAATGAGATAGTAAAATCGCCGCTGAGAAAAAGAGGAGGAAGAGACGAGAGGAGACGAGAGAGAGCGAGAAGAGATGTGCCGAGGGCATCTGCTCAAACGTGACACACGCCAGCGATTTCTCCCCTTCCCCCTCCCGCGATGCGGATAGATGCGACGTGGGAGGATCGTTATCGGGCGGACAATAAGGTCGAGAGCAATTGAACTCTCGGCGCGGCGTCGGTGGATTTCGCCGTTGATCCAGAAGAACGGACGACGTCGTCGCCTTCCGTCGATCATGGAAAGGAAGAGCGGAGGAGAGGCGCGGCCGAAGATCGAGATCGTGCGGGTCTCGTCCATCGAGCGCAGCAACTTCCGGCCGCTGGACGGGGTGCAGCTACGCGCGACCTACAGCCACGTGCGAGTAGGTACTTACTGCCCGGAACCGGAACCCGCGGCCGGCGGACCGACCGAAAATAAGCCGCCGATCGAGCAGACGCGACGCTTCAAGAAGTGAGTGACTTTCGTCGCACCTCCTCGATCGATATTAACTTTTAATTGCGAGAAACGGACGCGGAATATTTTGTTATCGTGACGGGACACAATCAGCTTCGCGGAGATAACAGCCTACCGCGCGGCCAATCGATAACGCCGATTTTTTTGTTTTTTTTTTATCGTGCCTTGTATCGTTACCTTGCGCCGTATTTAATAAGTTATAAGTAGGTAGTAAATATCGTTTATTTTCTTTCTTGCTTGGCGATGCACGAAATAGAACGACTTGAAAAGTGCTGTAATATGCTTTGCAGAAATTTGGGACCAGTATCAAGACTGCTGAGACGTCGTCATCACGCGACATGCCTTGCCACCAAATCCTGTGATAACATTTATAGCGTGAATAGGAATAGTAATTCTCTGGACTGGAGAGTCAACCAGAACGCCAACGAACAAGGTAATTCATTAACTGTGACTCATCGCGTCGTTAGCAAACTGAAGAACTCGGCACTGCCACTCAATTGCGACTTCTTCATAATATGTGTTTCTTTTAATCTTATTATACATATAGACACGTACAATTTGTTTTATATTTTCATATTTGAGAATTTTCTTCCTTATATAACTCTTATTGTAGATGTAAATCTGCTTTTAAAAAAATTGTTTTTATTTAAACGTATATTTGACGCGAGATGTTATCGCATCTCTCGATCGATGATTTTACTTTTTATTTAATTCGTATTCGCACTCATCCTTTATACGAGGAAAAAATATTTGTTAAATTAAATTTAATTCAATTAAATAGATTGAATGAAATTAGTTAAATAAGTAAAATATTTTCGTGGTTTCTGAGGAAAATATAGATGCATCTTGTGTACAAGGTCGATCGTCGCACGTGAACCGAAATTGAGCCGAAAGTTCGCGATTACCTTTCAAAGCTTCGATCATCTTTCGTTCCGTTCCTTCTCAGATCTGCAAGCCAGACAGAGCAGCAGCCTAGACTGGAGAGTAGGAAGGTCCGTCACTTTCAGCTCCAACCGACTCCATTGGGGAAACGCGACGCGAAGCGCCGAGCAGCTTTCCAGGAGCGCGCCTCTCACTTCCGATCATCTTCAGACACCGAGCACGAGGTATGCTAATCCACGCCGATGCACCTCGCGCGCAGATCCGTTTCGCGCACGCAACGAAAGCAAATAATTTATGACAAGCTCGCCCGAGAGCGCGGCCGCCGAGCAAAAAAGTATAACGGTAGACTTTTGCGAGTCGAGAAGAAATCAGTAGGCGGTAATAACGGGAGGAGGGCGGGGGAGGTTTAGCGAGAGGCGAATCGCGATAACGTTGTGTACACGCAGCGAGGATACCGAGAAAACGCCGTATTCGAGCTACGTTACATTGAAAACGGCAATTAATTTGCTGAAAAACAAAGAGCGGGTAACGACGTTCGCTCGGAAGACATGCGATGGGAATGTAAAACTCGGCGGAAATGCAGTTCGCCGCGGAAAAAGATGATTAATTGATTACACTTTTGCGAAATAATTGGCAAAGACTGAAAAAACTGCGCGGCATACAGTAGATTCCGTTTATTCTAGGATTCAAGATACAATAAAAATATTGACGCACTAAAAAACGCTTAATAAAAAATCTTCGATCTTATACGCAAAGTTAGAAAGAGAAAAGGAGACGTTTGATAACTTTCTTATCATCTACAAATCGTTTTCATTCTATATACAATTACACATGTTTCTCTTGTTGCTCTTTCTGTTACTGCATATTGCCGGAAAATGAATGACAAACGTGTCGCTTTAGATCGAAACTTGTGTCGCTATTGAGACGACTCTCTCCACGCCTGTCCCGTCCCGGAAGCAAGGGCTCGCTGCAATCGTCGCCGACGATTTGTCCCTGGGTCCAAGTCGAGTACTCGACAGAATCGATCGAGGGCGGCAAGCGAGAGGAGTCGCAGGAGAACGATGCCAGCTTCCAGCAGGAATTGCAGTTGAACGAGCTGCGGAAACGGATGGCCGTGATTGCCTCCACGTCCCAGGTGATTGGTAATCTGCGTAAACGTTCCGTTCTGTCTCGTCTCGTCTCGTGCAATAATCGATAGTTGTCTAATTACGAATTAGTCGTCTCATAAGCACTAAAGAAAAGTTATTGTATTCGCGCTGATGATCGATTACAGACAAATGGACGTGCAAATACGTGATAATGATAAATTTTGTGCATAAATACATTGCACATACGTGCCAAAAAGTGAAGACGTAATAATCTTAATAATCATTCAATAATAATAACCAATAATTTAATAATGTTAAAAAATTTGTCTTTAGCATGGCCCTATGAGAGGCAAAAAGACAATTTTTATCGTCCGATCTTCTTCTCGTAGTAGTTAAGCAACGATCAATCAAACGAACGAATTTACGATCGCTTAAAGAATGCCCGATTAGGTCACCCGGAACGGAGCTACATCGGAGGTGCGCCCATTAATAGCTTCCGGCGCGATCGCCCGAAATAGAATACGACGCGGGAGGAAAAACGAATACGAACGGCGAATAAACTCCCCATTCAATTCGTCGGACGACTAAACTTTCGCAACGCGCCCTTAAGCCATTCACCCCGATTCGCGCCAAGTTACAATCTCGCCGCGTCGTCACGATTTTCGCACTAAAACGGGTTTTATTACGTTCGTTCATTCAGGTCACGACGAAGTCCGCTACCAAGGATGACACAAGGCAACAGAGTCTACCGCGACCCAGGATTCAAGTGCAGGAACCCGAAACCGAATGTAACCACCGGAACGTCCGCACAGCGTAAGCCTTTACTCTTCTCTCGATCTTTCTTCTTTCTTCCCCTCCTCTCCTCTGCAACCAACTAGACGTGCAATGGGACACTTTGTCTCACCGGTATAATAGAATCGCGTCGATTCTCGCAAAACGACGAAGCGGGCGCGTCGTTTTCTCGTCTCGCACGCGAATCGCAATGTCCAACTTTTACGCGCGTTTCATGCTCCAAGAATGGGCGAGAGAAAAGTTTCCGGACAGCACGTTCGAAATGCGAATTTACCGAGGGAGACTTTTCTTTCGAGCATTCAGTGCAAATTCCTCGCTGTACCCACATCAACCTCACACGACTGCATGAACCTCACGTTTGCTGTGATTCTCGCAAATGAAACGAAGGATTTTCTTTTATGTCATGTATATACCGCATCCAATAAACAATTGTGTGTATGTTTCCTGCATTGTAATCTTAATCTCCACCTTAGCAAAATCACCGCAAAACTTTTGGAACTTAAAAGCACATGAATCGCTAACGTATCGATGATTTCTTGAACGCGTAACACGATACCTGTTAAAAAAATTCTTTCCTAGGAATTAAAAAGAAATATTTTCTATGACTGGAATATATCTGTACTTATACCGAGATTTCTCGTTTGATGTCGCAAATAAGAATTATTCTCGAGATACTTAATTTCACAAACATTTCTTCGCATACGTATCGTTACCGCATTCAATATGTTTTTCGTTAAAGAACAAAAATGAGATATTCGCTCTAATATGATAATAAATTTATAAAAATACAGATATTATATTTAATTCGCGAAACAAATCGATCAGAGAACATTTAAAGTGCATCAATCGCTAAAAGGATAATTCGTCATATGTTAACAATTTTATAAAACGATTTATTTTTCTTTTTTTTAATATTTGTCAATGAAACAATTCATATATGATTATGAAAATATTTTTCATGACGTACACATGATTTTTATGTACACTGTCTTATACATTTGGTTCTGAATATTAGAAATATTTTTTTAATATTTTAATATTTTCTCGTGAAACATTTCTATCATCTATTTCTATCGTCCTTCTTTATACATTTTCTTTAAGAGTATTATCAATCGCTTAAATTAGCAGCTTTCATAACAATTTATGCGTGCGTGCGCGTCTTTCGTATGTTTCTCTTTAATAAGAAAAATTGCGGAGAGATTGACGATCT
This sequence comes from Temnothorax curvispinosus, assembly GCF_003070985.1. Taxonomy (NCBI): domain Eukaryota; kingdom Metazoa; phylum Arthropoda; class Insecta; order Hymenoptera; family Formicidae; genus Temnothorax; species Temnothorax curvispinosus. The sequence continues at coordinate 70,130 of NW_020216437.1, read as the reverse complement.
GCGTTCGCGCGCGCGATGAACATTGGTGAATTAATTAAAATAAAAATATTATATTTAAAGGGAAAATATTTCATTCGTAAAGAGGATATTGCTCGTCTTTATACAATTAATCCGAGAATATTTTAGTCAGAAAACCAACAGTTACGTCAGACTTGAAACACGAATCTTTTCTTTTCTTTCTTTTTTAATCTCTTTCTGCAGAATGATATTGATTTAACCAAAGAATTGTGCTAAACTACTTGTAATATGAACATATGAAAGTATACGAATAGCCATCGTACAAATGATTCAGGTATTTTTGAAGACGAGATATCAAGACTGATCTATAGACTAGACATAAATGATTATTCCGCATCGGAACCTGTATTAGAACACCTCCGTGCTCACTGACATCCACATAATCTATCGTGTCTTCCGTCTTCGGTTTGCCTTTGGCATCTTCGGCATGGAACTGTATTATCACGTCAAGCTGGAACTCGTCATCCCCACTGGCGGAATCATCTTCGCTAGCCGGTGTATCGCTACGAAACAACTTCTCGTCTGGAGACGAAGAAATTTCACCCATGTCATGCTCGTGCTTACTCGAAACCTGCATGCCAACATCTGATTGGCTGTCAAGCCACCTGGCCACCTTTTTCTTATCAGGCAAATTTGCTGGGGAAGGGGAATCGCTGATCCGTTCCCTTTTCAACTCTCGACGCGTTCCATTTGCGTCCAGGTTGATCTCGCCAGTCGAGAAACCCGAAGTCGACGCACGCGCCGATGCTGCAGCATCATCGGCACTCACGTCGTCGTCATGCTGATCAAGCTCTATTGACTCGTCTGAAGCATCTTGAAATAGCAATCTGTCGTATAGCAACGTGTAACAGCCCGATGACCATCTCTGTAACTCCAGCGTCATCTTAAGTCCCTTGATCTCGTCGGGCACCAGCTCGAGCCCTGTATATTTATTTAGCAACAATTGAATGAAGAAGATAGATTTAAATAGATGACAGAAATCTTTTAATAGCTTCGGTAAGGTTTGCTCGTCAGCTATCTCGTAGTGACGCATATCCGGTGGGCCGATCATTCGCCAGCTGATATCCCGCGACGTCAAATCATTCGCAATTCGCTGATACACAGATTCCTTCAAGAAACCTTTAAGAAACGTGTAAGACGACGTCTCGACTTCCTCTTGAATTTGTACCATTATGTTGGGCGTCAGGTACGCGTCGGAAATCCAGGAGTGCAAGTCCACTTCGATAGAGTTGGTTGGCACGAAAGTCACCTCCGGCTCGCGTCTCAGCGGGAACGTCTGTTTTAACGGGCCGTGAAACCAACCATTGATCGACCACCTGCACTTGTCGCTCGTCACCTCGGCTACTTGATGATAGGACGTGTCCACCACTTCGAAGAACACGAGAGAGTTATATTCGGGGATTAATGATTTCATCGTCTTCCTGGGCGAGCCGTCCTCATCCGTGTCGAAAAGATCTAAAGCGCCGCCATCCTCCTTCGACCACGTCTCGGTCAGGTAAAATATATAAGCAATTCTTCTGTCACCCATATTATCATCGTGACACAATAAACGGTCCGTGTCATAGTAACGGGCACTCGACATCGAGACTTTTCCGTTTAGCTCGATGTCCGTATTTCGCTTCATCCACGATACCAGATCTGTTTGAAAAGATCTGTTCAGCCTTTGAATGCACTTGTCGGTGGCACGGGACAGATCCTCGGTTTTCTCCAACTGATACAGATCGAGGGCTCGACGTGTATGATTGTGACGGTCTAATTCGCATTTTAAGTTCTCTATAATCTCGTCTCTTAAGAAATTTGATATCCTACATACTTTAAAGGGTTTCGATATGATTTCCAGATTGGTGCTCTTAAAATCGCTTTGAGAGTGCCAGAGTTTTTTGAATTCTTCTTGAAATTTGGCACTGTTTATGTGTTCCGAGAACAACGTCTGACCCGCCATATTCTCTCCGTTTTTTTTTATTAAACATAGAAATCTTAAATCTACGAATCTACTCCTTCTTTCCTCAATACATAACAACCTTGGCAGAAAGATATTGGCGCTACGCACATATTATCCCTATATCTCGGCAGAGATTCTCCTAAGCTTGTTTAATCCTACAGAGTTCTTTTCTTACATTTAAACCATAATATTGCGCTGTAATATTTTCGACACCTCGCTTAATCAGAAAATCTCGAAAATAAAGTTGTAAACAAAATATATTCAATCGACAACGCGTTACCGTTACATTTTCTGCTCTTACAGATAATAATATATTAATAATAAAGTCGACACAACGTTACCGGTTTTTCACTGCTTTCCGACCGAAAAGTCGCGATAAACGATTCGTGAGTCTCAAACGCACGTGGTAACGCTTGGCCGACTACCTAACCTCTTTGCCGATTCCAATTCGTCGTCGACCCCGTCGGCGAAGTCTTATCGGCGCGTCTCCGGGACGGTGGACGGTGTATCCGGTATCCGGTTGTGGTTTCGTCGGTCAGTTGTTCCACTGCGTAAAATCCACGTGGGCGTTCCAGCCGTGCCACGTGTTGTGCCCTGCGAACACGGCAAGCGAAAAGACGCCGTTAATCGCGAATGTCACTCGTGATCGTCACGACCGGTCAGTAGGGACGATTCAGACGATTCTCTTGGATTCTACGTACCACGTAAATCGCGGCGAATGTCAGTGTGCCAGAGAAGTCCGTCTCTCCCTTCGCGCGTAAACACGCGTGGCGATGAACGGCAATGTCGATCTAGCGGCTCCGACTGCTCCGACTGCTCCGACGGCCTCGAGTAGTTTCGCGTACTAACCTTTCGAAGAACATTCGTTCTCCGAAGGCGGCAGGAACGTAGCACTCGCGACGACGCCCCGCGGGAATTTCCGGTTCTCGCACTCTCGGATTTCTCGTCCTTCTCAGAGCCCATTCAGACAAACTTGCATAGTTGCAAATTATTCAATCGCAACTCTGTCACATATAGACGCGCGTAAAATGCGATTGGATAATTTTCTTTGTGCTGTAAAATTTGTTTGGATTGGCCCTCAACGTCCAAAGTCGAAACCTAATGCGAGGCTTGTTTTCTAAATCTTTCGTGCCGTTTATTTTTCCCCCCCAACGTCCAATTACATACATATTTTATTTCACGTACGTAAGAAGTATGACAATAGCGCACAGCTGCGAGGAATAGCTACGGGCCTACGGGCATGTCAGCGCGTTCGAATTTCGAAATTGGCGCGGCTGCCTAGCGCCGGTTCGTTCAGGTTCGCCGCCGCGCTGTCAGGCGGCGCCGACGTCGCCGTGGCAACATGGCGGGCGCGTGTCACGTTTGACGGCTACGTACTGTTGCGTGGTCGCGCGTGGAGAGAAGAGAGAAGAGAGAGACTCGCGGAGCACGGCACGGCCCTGGGACCGGACCGCCGTGTGTGATCGTCGAGTGTGCGAGTGCGGTGCGTCGCGAGACATCGTCGCGAGGAAAGTCGTACGGCCGAATCCATCCTGGAACCCGATACCTGAGGGACGCGCGCATACCGTGAGTAAATATTGCGTTTCGCGTGGAAACACATGACACACGTCCCGACCGCGGTCGCGATCCACGCGGTTTCCCTCATCCTCGCCGATGTCCCTCCTCGTCGAGGCGCGATTCCGTCGCTCCCTCGCGGTGCGTGCACGTTGCCTGTGCCCGTTGTGCGTCGCCAACGCCAAAGCTGAGGGTGGGGTCCTTCCGGAGTCGTAAACCACGCGTCCCAGGACACGCGGGGCTGCCGGGATCTTCGCCTTCGCCGGGGTGCTCTCGCCAGTGTCCTCTCGTTTGTGCCGCGAGCGTCGCAGGTTCGCAGGCAGAATCGTCGTCGACGTTACGCGTCCACGCCGGCCTTCCCGGGGATCTCTTAGATTTCGAAATCCCTCCTGTCCGTAAATTTCGGAGTTGGACGGCCTACACAGCTGCGCCTACTCAGAATATTCGAGAAATACGAAGATCGAAAAATGTTCTCTTCCGCCCCTTGAAATTCGGAGCCGTCCGGCGGTCGAATTTGGCAGGTGTGCGCCTGTGGGGTGCTCGCCATCATTCCTTTCAACCTGGCATGGCGCGGTGTATTTATCTCGACCCGGTTACAATGGCATTGATGCGACTGGTGGATCAGTGACAACGTTAAACGTAGAATGATGTTACATTTTCTAAGGTGAAAATTGACGTCGTCAGATTCAATTCGATCGTCGCTTGTCGCAGCGCTGTGCCTTCGCACGATGACCACGTCATCGTCGGAGCCCACTCGTTCGGAGTACCCCCGTACAATGCCGTATACATTCGTCCGCCTCGCGTCATTCGTACATGACACGTTTGAACGTCACAGCCGAACGCGAGTCATCGATCGGCGACCCGTCGTTCCTAGTTTCCTATACACGAGGGGTTTGTTTCAGGACGTTTGTCCATTCGTCTAGGTATGTGAGGGAGAAAGGGGCGCGAGAGATCTCACGTTGATTCAGCTCCACGGATCTCGGCTCGGTGATTATCTCGAGCATGGTAGGCCTTGAGCCGACACTTTCCTACGACGTCCTACGACGAGAAAACGGGCCTTCGAATTTTGAAACGACCGTGTCGGCATTCGTTCGCGGAGGCGAACCAGCCAGCAGCGGTGTTTTTTGTCGCGAGCCGTGGGGTTTATGTACCGTGTTATTCGAGTCGCAGAGATTGCGCGACTTATTATCGATTAGCAAGCGCGGTCACGTGTTGGCCGTCGACGGACGCCGTTTTTCTCACAGTCCGCTCCAATGTCGTAGCTGACGCTTATAGCCGTTCTCGCGTATAGCCGTACCGAAGCGAAAACCCATTTCCGACCGGAGATACCTCGATTATCGATATCTCCGTTCAGCTGCGACTCACGTGTGAGTCTCTCACGCGCGCGACTCCACTTTCTATAAATTAACTTTAGTAACTAGAGATACGATTTATAATTTTATCGATTTTCCCTGCTTTTCTATTTCGTGGAGTCGATCAGGTTCTTCAGAGGCTCGTATATATTTCGGTTGTTCCAATTTTCATATAAATTTACTTTGTATATATTTCAACGTCAACAATCTTTCACTCCAAGCGCGAGTCAAAGTCACGCGAGTAAGGCACTTTGGAGCGATCGATGGTCACACGGGAAAAAGAACGCGCGCTCTTTGATAGGATGGGATCGTGCGCGCCCTAATCGATGCACCTCCCGCGATGAGGGTTCATTATCCTTTCTCCTCTCCGTTCGCCGCTGATAGGATACCTCCGGAGTGTCGGGTTTAACGACTGCGCCACTTCAGTCGCTAAACTGTCAATCGCGTCGTTAAGGTTGTAGTTGAAGTTCGACGTACGTCGATTAATGCGGCCGTGCGTGTTCATGCGCGTGAACCGTTATCTTGTATTGGGAAAAAAAAACGGACGACATGTATAACCCATTTATTTGATCTTCACACGTGATGTGAAGATTTAATTAGGCAAAAATTGAGGGGAAATGAAAAAATTACGCTTCTTCCTCGAAGCTTGAAAAAAGTAAAAATACATCTAATTTGTAAAAAAAAAAAAGAGAAAAGAGAGCAGCCGATCAATGACAATTTACGTTAATTTAAATGTGATAACGTGTTAAAATTTTAATCGCAATTCGTGAAACGATATTTCCCGATTCTTTTTCCGATACACCCTATTTCTCGCTGGCACCTGCTGGCAGCGAGGTCGTGAGATCACTTGGAGATTGTGAGAGAGTTTGATCAATGACGTACTAGCTTTAATAAAGCAATAACGGTAGTGTCCAAGAGTCCAAGGCTCGCACACGTCGCTCGCAAACGTAGCACATTAAATAAATATCGTATGGATTTCAGGGAACTTAACAAAAATCTATCGACAAAAATTTAAAAATTGCGTGCTTAAAGTTATGATAAATTATAATGTTTAACTAGCATTGATTTGTAGCTGCGAAATTGCAACTTCTCGAGAGTAGTATTTGTACGATAGTCTTATTTTCTTTTCGAAAGTTCTTCGTCTATCAGTTTTAATAGAAATTTAATATTAAATAAATACAAAACTCTTCACATATCGGGATTAAAATTACCGCACTTTTTTGGGCATACCGCGGATAAATAGCGCTAATGGTTGTAATTGAACATGCCAAAGAATGTAAAATTATAATTTTTTTTATTGGTAACGTTAACACATATATTACATTGCTTAATTAGTTTGTCATTGATTATGTACACATGATATAATATTGTAAATTTAATTATATATATTTACACTAGGGAAAATTATATATATATTACAATATAGTTTTATTTAATGCCAACGAGATGTGTTAAAGTAACAGCTGGTCACCGACGATCGGCGCCGTATGCAACATGTTAAAATTGTGTCGGCCGCATTTCCTTCTCTCTTCTTCGCGACGGCAGGATAGCGGCTCGCCGCAGCCGTAGTATTCGCGTCGCCTTATGGCATCCTCCGTTCGTCAGTAGAGTGCTTTCGAGTGCGGCGTGTGCGCGCCGTCCGCGTCGAAGAGATTCCCGGGTGGTCGGTCCTCGCTCCTCGCACGCGCGCGCTGTTTACGCCGTCATTGTTTCCGCGCGCAGATCGTTACGAGAGTGATTCTCAACTTTAGCTCCCGGCGATGGTGCAGCGAGGTAATCAACGCGCTCTTGAGTATCGCGATAATAATTCGGAGCGATTGCGAGCAGGATGATTGACGATCGATGGCCGATCTAACGATAAACACGTGTACATACATTTTATCGGAGACACATAGCTTGAAGGCGAATTTTATATACAAGAATCATTTGTTTATTTGTTTTTGTGCAACACGCAGGATAAGTCTGCTATTATCAGTCCTTTTTTTCATAGTTTCTCAGCTTAACGCTTATCTTTCTGGATATTTGATACTATTACAATTGGGACTATATTTGAATTGATGCGAGACGTCGTTGCCAGATACACAAGCGCAATTCACGAATTGTCATTTCACCGCTCAAATGCCTCGCGGAATGACTCCCGTATGATGTATCACGAGCACAGCCGCGATAAAGTGCGCTCGACATGACGCAGCTGCCACGTTGCAACTGCAACGGAGCAATTGCCGCATAATTTCTCTCGACGACTATAATATTTCGCGCTGATCGTGTACGGTATACGAGTGACAGCTTAAAGCGGAGTCAAAAACCAGCTTGTTCATAACGGTTTGGAATCGCGGACCACTTAAGGAGTCACTTCAAAATAATTGTGATAAATGCAATTGAGATTTTCGATTAAGATTTAATGTTTCCGTGCTATCGCGCGCAAACGTCATTTTCTGTGTCGCATCGCCTCTACCCAGTCTACAAAAAGCTGATTCGATCACGAGATTGCGGGCCGACTCGTTTATCATTTAGACTTCAATGTCCTGCCTTCGGATTATCGACTACAATTTTATCAGTATAATATATTACAAATATAATCGCGCTTTCAAAGTGGATTGCTTAAATAAAAACAGATCCGCTATTCGGACACAGGCATCCGCTATGATTCATTCATTCGGCTATAAATGCCGGTCAAATCACGATACGAAAGTACGAGAACAAACTTCTCACTCGTTAAAGTGTTAAAACAATGTGAGTAATTCGTACAGCCCCATTAAAGAGCGATTCGAGCGTGCGGTCGAGCGGTGACAGATTCGTGAGCGCAGCTTCTATTTTTATTCTGGACATGTGCTAAATACGACCCGCGTCATCTCCGGCATCGAGTATTGTTGTCTTTATTGCCCTGTGATGCCTGATCGTTACGACTCGGGACACCTTATTCGCGCGTTTCACGTGAAAAGTCGGTTCTTACCCGGCACACCGGGCCTCGTAATTACAATAGCGTCGACGAAACTACCGTATGAACCCTCCTCGCGCTCTTTGTTGCCCGTTGCCCGTTTTACACGAAACACCGTATAGTACGGTACGTATAGTACCGGTTCTGTTGCTGATCGATAAAGAGGAATAAAGAACCGCACGGTATAATACTCGGTAAAACGCTCTGGCGTTCCTGCGGAGGCAAGTAACAGCCTCGAACGAAATTTCGCGCCCGAAGAGAGAATCATCTCTTTTTTTTTTCTTTTTAAAAAAGTTACGCTTGCAGAGCAAAATAACGGGACAGTCGGGATATCGGAATTAACTGGGTAAAATGTGCTTTTGCCTTTACTTTGGACATTTTGCGGAAACAATCGCAGTTATCGTGCTCTAGACAAAAATTGTTGAGGGATGGTATGGTACTTTTACTGGAAGCAACTATAATCGTTGGCTCCATATGTGGGGCATAACACGCTCTTAAAGGCAGTCACAACAGACTCGCAAGCCTGTACTTATTTATTGTGTAACGGTGATGCCATTAACCGCGTCGAGGATTACCCCGGTGACCCTGTTTGCGTTTATTTCCTACCCAGCTTTCATTGTGATCGCGTCGACGTCTTATGCCAGGGAGGCAGGGGAGAGGGCAAGCATATATCCCCCTCATAATGCAGTCGATTTTATACACGCTCGTCGGGCTAATATCTGGAACGTAACAGGTTCTTTTATGGTGGGCCCTCTACGCTCTGTGTCGCGAGGCCCGCCTCCTCACATAATTTATCACATTCGCGTGGGCGTACGTGCGTGCGCGCGTGCTGCGAGACGCACAGGCAACCTGCATCCCGCGCGGCTCGCTTTCCCTTTTTCGGAAATCCGGTTCTCCCTTTTCTCCCCTCTCGACGGAAAGATAAAAGGCCGTGCGTGCAGTGTGTCCTGCGTCGGGACACCCCTGCATTGTTCTTCGAATGTGACCGTTCGAGACGGAAATGAACGTTGACGTTTCTTTCCTTTCGTTCCTCGCCTCGCGCGAAAATCGCGACTGCGAAACGCTCGAAAATATCAAACGCGAACTGTGACTCAATATTCATTGACAAAGATTTCTATATAGCTATTTGTACATTCCTTGTAATTATATAGGATATACTAATCTGAAATACGAACATCTGTAAGCATGTTATATGGAAATAGTTGTCGACTGACTTTTTGTTCGAGTTCAATGTTTCCTCGTCTTAATAGAATAACATTAATGCGCACACGACTACAATTGGACACGTATGTGGCACGACATTCCATAGAACGACACAGATGCACGCAACCTCACGCACTCGTCCATGTTCACATTATAATACATCCATAACCAAAACGGCGCTTTGTGACGAATATGTAGAGCATAACATTGCACACACGTGATCGTGACATTTCGTTGCATGCGCTATCGGCACCGTTTACAAAGAAGAGAAGATATAGATGTAGTTTCCGTAGGAGTCATAGGAAAAATAGCCGATGAATTCACGATGCTTTTTAGCCGTTCCTCGCTCGTTTTCCATAAATGCATCGAATATAAAGTGCGGGCGTTTCACCCGAGAATTGTTCGGCGAAACGTTTGCGCGACAAACTCCAGCCGCTTCGTTCTCCGCGATTCACGATGCTTTCGACATCGCGAATAATTGCCGAAGCTCATTGTGATTCAACAACGTCGGAATGCATTTTCGTCAGCGTCGCGCTTTGCGCGCGCTCGCGTTCAACTCGAGCTCATTTTTATTCATACGTCGCGCGAATAAAAGCGCAGAGAGCGCGCGCTTGATGTATAATTTATTTTTAATTCCCGCTTGTATGTATGTAACATTGACTGATATAGCTAAAGACATTTTGAAAATTAAACGTCTCCCGAGGAGCAGAGCCTTGACACGATTTGGACAGAACCGGAAAGGCGGGTTCACCTCTGCTCTAATACTCGGCGCAATCAACACAATGGCTTAAAATACAGAGGCTGAAGCGATTCTTTATTGTCTCGTTAGTAATTGGCCTAGCCAACCCACGCTCAATTTAATAGGCATGAGAACTCGTTAGAGCCCTGATTACTTCGGAGCCGAATCGTATTGAAATCTGTACATACATAAAACATAAAACATAAAACGGTCTCGTACGAGATATGACATGCATCGATCCTCTTGCGGACAGAAACGTTTACGCACCCGGTCATTAGCTTGACGCGTATCCGCAGGCGGATACGCCTTTAATTAAAGCCACATGGGAGATTTAATGGCGTGCAATTAAACCAGTAAAATCAAGATATCGTGACTTACGACACGTTATCGTCAAATTTCGATTCTGATAGCTTCTCAGGCGAAACTAACAATAGTGATTGGATTCTTCTACGCGGATTTCGATCGAGGTTTCTCTCTTTTTCATCACCCGGTATGCAACCTTCCGCTGCGACGTATGTGTACGTGAGTTCTCGTACCTCTTACTTCCTGCGACGACAATGTCGATGGTATCGCGAATGTTTTTATAGGCGAGTGGACAATTAAGTGTTTCTCCCTCGGACAATGGCACATCTTTACGATAATTTGCGTAGCGGATTAGTTTCTTTAAATGCTCAATCGATAAACAATTTGCTTCTTGCGATTATTACGTGAAGATTATTAAAACGGTGGTTTTAGCGCATCTGCCACGCGAATATAATTAATCTATCCAATTGGAATTGAACATTTTGCTAGCGATTATTATTATTATTATTATATATTTGAATGACTGCAATGTTTCAACGGGCAGTCAAATTTCAATCCAATTGCAATCTTGCGAATTTACGACTGAACACCATTGCTTTTCTCTTCTATCTCGATCATTTCATCATTCCCAGCACAAGAGCACATCAGTCGAAAAGCCATTTGCGGGGTTTCTTCCGCGATGCCGATGAATCAGGCTACAAATGCAGCATTACGTTGACATCGCAGCATCGGGATTACAATGCGTCATGCATGCATTCAGTGAATCATCGACGTCCTGTTTTTGGCGCTAGGAGGCTCACTTAAACCTCCCAAACTTTATTACACTCAAGATACGACGTAGCTCCATACGAGCTACGTCGGAAATTCGCAGGTAATTGTAAAGAAGAATAATACGACGGAGAAGATGGAAAAGCTTAAGGGAGGTATATAGGCGCCTCCTGATTTAGCTGACACAATTTTTCTCAGACGTTTGTCGCGACGCCCCGGTCCCTCTCGTCCTTCTCCTCCGCGTTTCACTTTTGGCCTGTCGCAGCAAGGAGGGGCGACATCAGTGAGAGTATAGTTCAAATGTCATTCTGGTTTATTTTCGTTTATATATAGACGCGAGAGAGTTCAGCCGGTGTCACTTACCCCTGAATACCGACGACGCTCGTCCGATGATTTTCAGAAAGCGCGGCGAGGAGGAATTTCTCCTCCGTCGCTTGGGAGTCGCGAAACTGCATCAGGGACCACGCCGGGGAATACAATCTTACGCGAAATATGTCTGACAGATTAAAGACAGATTAAAGACAGATAAAAATATACAATCGACTATCGATTTCTAATTTTTATCGTCTCTCGCGTCGGTGAATCTCGCGCATGTTAACCCGTTCGTGCACGCGCGTATTTTCTCTGTTGCATGTTGGATGGGTAAACCGGAAAACGGTTCTAATACCGGTATTTGAACCGTCTAGCTGCGACAATGGCTCTCTATTTTAAGCCAGACTTCTTACAATTTGCCGTTTATTTCGTAACTTAATATATCTCGTAAGCTTTCAACTGCGATGTCCTGATAAGATTTCCATCTATATGTTCGATCTGAGTGTCTATAAATTTGCGTAAACATTCGACTGATGTACATGCTGAAAGAAAGATTTTGCGATATGTAATTTTAGAATTAGAATTGAATTTAAAAATTGTAAAACTAATCATTTCCGCGTACAATAGCGACAATGTAAATTAAAATTTTAATCTGTTATGTATATTTCTGGAGGTTTTAATTTTATGATTGCTGTGAATTAAGGCAAACGATGTGCACCTTAATTTTTATTTTGTTTAATTATTTTCCTCGAAGCAAGCCTAGCCTAGAAGATAACATTTTCTTTGCCTATAGGTATGGAAAATCTCGTGTCAATGTACTCCGTGACGAAACGTGAAATCATGAGAACAAACGGCATTTTGCATTCAGGTCACGCGTGACAAACGCAAAAGAGTCTCTTGCTACATGCTGCCGTCAATTGCTGGTTAGGTGTATAGAAGTCGTGTATAGAAATCGTCGATTAATTAGCGTTGCTCGATTACGAATGACGTTTACATAGCTCATCGACGCGATGCTTTGATAAGTATATTAAGCTATCTAAACCAAATTATCAGAACACACAAAATTTTATATGGAATTAATTTGCTAATTGTTTGCTATTTTTTGCTTTTAAAAGTAATTTTTTTGTTCCAGCTATTAAAAAGTTACGAAGGGCTGTTTTTTTACAATGGCGTGGCAGCTTAATCTTAAGCTTAAGCTATCCAGCCCTTCGTAACTTTTTAATAGCTGGAGCAAAAAAATTACTTTTAAAAGCAAAAAATAGTAGCAAATAATTAGCAAATTAATTTCATATAAAATTTTTTGTAATTCTGATAATTTTGCTTAGATAGCTTAATATACCTTGCTTTTGATCGCTAGCGATCTAATCTTCCTCTGTCTCCTGTGTATAATTGCTCGCCACGATGGCAGATATAAATGATGGAAAGAAAGGAGGAGTAAATACGCGAAACATGCAGATTTGAACCTTCACTCAAAGGCAGGTGCATTCGAAAGAGATGGATGTATTGACACGCGAGATATTTTAAGGCCTCTTGCAGAAGATGAGATAATGTTGTGCATACACGCACCTCTCTCTTTCTACAGGAAGGAACGAACGTACCTCATTCTCTCGCGAATTCCTTCGTTTGTTCACTCGCGCAACAGCACGATCGTATTTCACGGATCTCGTTGAGCGTCGAATTATAATCTATCAAACTTGGTGCACGAGCTATTGACTCGCCATCTCTAGATAAACATCAGGTGTATAGTACTTGAATCCGGTCTTTTAACGCATTATATTAATTATATATATTGATTATTAGGATATTATTAGTAATATATAGTACGTGTGAAATAGTTTTTTTTTTTTTTTTTTAAATACGCCCCACGCGTGAAATTCTTCATTAAACTCGCTTATGTTAAGCCTCTGAGTCGCGGTGCGGCCACTATATCGCACTTGAATTCATAGCTGCAGCGCTCTTGGCATTCCCAGACGGCAGCTCTTGTTTCGCGCTACTCATGCTTTCAACATTTAGGTCTTATTTATGTTCTCACTGTACTTTTTCGCGAATCTTATATTTGGAACTGTCGCGCGAATATGTTGCGCCAACAATATCTCATTTTCATTCTTATAAAATAAATTATGATTTTATCATCTACTATGTCAGATATTTTATTAGGCTTATAATGTGCAGTTTCGTGACATTGTTGAAGATTTATCCAATATCGGAAAGTTTTATGAATGCTAATTCGCGAATGCATTCTAATCGACTGTAAATCGTTGCTCACGAAATTTGCTCCCATCGATGGCTCGCGCTTTTCGTGACCGAGGATCGTTTGGCGAGCGTCGTGACGAGCATAATCGTATAAGTAACGAGAAGGAAAAGGAACCGGCCCAAAGTGTACAGGTCGAGGAACTCTCTCTCGTTCGATAGCGCCGAACTTCAGATTCGACCGAAACCTGCATTTCGGGTTAATACTTCGCGTGGCATAAATTTTTGCGAAAGAAGGATGAACGCCCTTTCTCTCTCTTTCGTACTCGGCGCGATCTTTGTGATCAGATGGCATTTGTTCGCTGACGATCCCGGTCGAGGGGTCCGCTGAAATTACGGTGGTCCCTTGAACGAAAAATACCGAGTTTGACGTGGTCTCCAGGTCGTTAACGCGCGAGAAGTCGCTGACATCTCGGGACATTCGGTGCCGGTGCAAACGAACCGAGACGCGGCGACATGAATCGCCGATCCCTTCGACGACATCCCGCATCTTGTCGGTTTCAATTGCCGAACTCGTAAATCTCGTCGCGAACGGCCTGCACCGAAATAGAATAGTAATAGAGGAAAACCCTTGCGTGAATTATCCGGAAGACGAGAGATTTCCGCCATGCGAACATTCGTTGCTCTCTGTGATATTTCGAGGCAGTGCAAAGAGGAGGAGAGATAAAATGTGTCTTTTATCTTGTTTCCGTCTTCTTTCGAATCTATTTAATTCTTTCGTTACAATGCAAACTGGATTCGAGAACAGTTTAAGAACAATTTTTATTATGCTGGATAAATTTTTGTACAACGATTGAACGTAAATCCTAATTTTTTCGCGCACGTCTCCAAGTCAGACTTGTTGGATCATAATTCATTTTCTACATGAAGACTCTTCGTTGAACTTTCAGAGAGTTTGGCACTCGCCATAAATTTTAATTTTTATTATAGGCTTAGTTTGCGCGCGTTCCTCGGAAACTTTTCGCAGAAAAATTATCGCATTTTTCTCGGAAACTCCTATCTCAACAGGCAAATGAATCACGCCAAGTTATTGAAAATACAAACAAAGTTCAAACGTAGTCCTTTATACGCATCTTTTATATACGATGTTTTGTCACGTGGGTCGAATTCGGGAACAGACACATACCCTGCAATGCCACGAAGAAGGAGAAACTATTACGCAGGCCGTAAAAGCTCTTACGGATTAACGATCCGTAAAAGACCACGATGACAGGAACCGAAAGGAGTTATTAGCCCTTGCTAGCGACTTACACGGCACTTATCCGCTCGCCCGCATGTAAAATCGAAGCTGCTCAAGTTCGTTTACGAGAGGAGGCGCATTATTTCGATCATTAAAAAGCTTGCACCGTTTATCAGTCCAATTCTTGGAAGTGTTTAGATTTGTTTTATCGCGTGTCATATAATATTTCAGCAAGAAAAAGCATTTTTATCTCTGATAATTTTTATCTCTGGTAATCTTCGCGCGGTTTCACGTTGAACAGTTAGAAATCGGCGAAGTAATTCTGACGATTTCAAATATTTTCACAAGCAAAAAAAACATGTCGCATTCGTTTCAGTGTTTTAATAATCAAGTTCCATAAAACTCGAGAGGATAAGACATGAAGATTTCTCGCAAGTTACATGGATGCGACCAGCTTTTGAAGCGCGTTTCTCTTCAAGACGTGCGCGCGCGCGCGCGTGCCGGGCACGTGTACCCGCGCTCGCGGTTCCCTTTAAGTTTGTGTTACCCTTCCACATTCGTTCACGCGTTAATGCCCGCGTAAAGAGAGAGAGGAGAAGCAGGAATAGAAGGAGAGACAGGACGCGGGGAAAGACGCGGCACCGTGTGCCATCGTGGTTTTTTGAGCGTTCCAAAAATATACCCTCGACTTGGGGAAAGATAAAGAGACCGGCTGGAATGGCGGGGATTTGGAGGGACCGGGCGAAGGTGCGAGAGAGAAAGAAAAGGAGGATGCATCTCGAGAGAGAAAGCGAAAGAGTCTCGACGGGCGGCTGAGACGAGATTGGGAATGCCAGTCTTCGGCAACTAGTCATCCTAGAAACGTGCTCGCGAGTGCCACGCCGACAAAAGGCAACGCGAAAAAGAGAGAAATCACAATCACCGATACGAACTGGCTCCTCTCGATTCTTCTATCCCACGATTAGAATAAATAAATCGGCGCCGATTGGTGAAACAGCGCTACGGATGTATCCTCCCTATTTTTTGCGAGATCAGCCGAGATGAGTCAAAATGACGTGCTTATAAATGCACGATATTGACAATAAAGATATTGGTAATAATTTGTACAATTACGAAGGAAATTCCAATTTCTCTAATTTCTAGTTGACACAATTGAATTAGAAAAAAAAAAGATCGAATACGAATAACACGCGTGGACACAATAACGCTTGGAGTCACATTTTAACGGCGCTTATTGTCACTCGAAATACGAAGCGAGAGTGATGCGCGTGCAATATCATTCCCTTTGACATTCGCAGATCATCTTGCGATCGATATATCGGCTCGCGGCGACCGCACGCCGTCGACGCGCCTCGGGCGCAATCCACAGTGACGCGTTCGTGGCTAAGGATGCCCTTAAAAATTGAGAGCGGCACCTACACGGTGAACCCGGTCGCGAAAAAGAATGTCTCCAAGTTCCTCCTCTGGAAACATTGGCGGCGAAGGTAGGCAGTGAGAAAGAGACGTTTGCGAAAGATTGAAAAATCCGTTGAGCGAGTTTTAACAACGAGTCTCTAAAATTTTAACAATGAATTTACTCTGACATTAATATTGCGTTGCACTTTTGAATGCATGTTTTTTTTTCTTATAGAAGCTAACACGCGTTCAGGTGTACGATGTTTTTATCCAATGTGGATAACTGTTAATATAATTGATATTTAATGTGTGATATTAACAATTAATCAACCATAAATTAACGTTCTACTAACACAACACGCAATATGTTATAAGCATCTGTTGGATCCCTATTAGATGTTTCACGGTGAAGCGATTAGAATGTGAATAGATATTATCGAGATTCATTTAATGGTGCAATGCAGCGATGCATCCGCATCATGCATTCGTCACTCCTGTAACGCGCTGAGAAGAATCCAGGATTCGAGATGCTCAATAAACGTCGAGCGAGACTAAATCCGTCGGGCTATCGCGGTCAGCGTCGCCTTACGGCAACGTCGAGGTTCTCCCAAGTGACCCAGCTAGAGGAATTGTTATATGTCCACGTGTAATAACCCTTTGACATTTTCCAACGCTGTCGATTATTCCCCGTCCGACCACGTGCGTCCACGCATACAAACACACGCCATCGCCATCATCATCATTATCATCATCGGCGATCGAGCATGATTCGTTCACCTTGCACACCTTAGTCTTGCTTGGCCGCACGCCTGTACCCCACGATGCACTTTAAACCGTTAACTCGCAATTATGTCAGCGCCGATTTCCGCATCGTAAACAACATTGTACAACACCGAACAGTTTTACCTATACACGCGCGACTCGTTTCTTCAATCCGTTACGGGCGCCATATACTGATACATTACATGCACGAGTGCTGTTTGGAGCTCGGCGTGTTTTTTTTTTTTTTTTTTACCGAGGAGTCGCATCAGTGGCAGTGAAAGCGCTAGAAAGTATATTATATGGCATTCGCAAGTCTTAAAAAATATAATTTGGAAAATACGTACAACTTGACGACAGTTTTACTACAGTTATATATTCTAATTATAATTATAAATACGTATTATAATTCCACTTGTACGTGTAAATGATTTCAGTATGTAACGGTTTGAGAGAAACGAGACCCTACATCTCATATTGTGTTACTTGTTCGAAGAAACTTCCTCCGTTTCTATGTACATTACACTTTCGCGATTACATGAGCGAGTAAACGTGCGACATTCGTCGAAGGACGATCTGTGTTTTTTTCTTTTTTTTTTGCGCAAGACGTCGCAGAGCTGTCGCGAGTTTAATCGCCGATGTGAGAGCGATTTTATTGCATGCAGTTTGTGTAATCGCATCTGATACGCACCCGCTTGCGCTGATCCGCGATTGTGTACATAAAGGCTCGTTCTTTTTAGTCGCACTCTCTGGTAATCTCTCTCTCATTTTTCTCTCTTAGACAAGAGTGCGCCTGTCTTTCAAGAAGAAAAGTGCGACTGAAATGAACGGATCTGTAGTTGATAACTCCCATGCGATTCGCGACGAGTGACCGATGCATCTTTGTGCAATTAGCGCGTGCAATTAACACCGGCGCCAATTTCTCGACGATTTAATTTGCGTGCCGGAGCTATTTGCACGAGTCTCTCATTTGCGAGCGACAAATCAAATGTCGGAAGCTGGTGCCACTCCTGCAATAATTCTCGAAATTCAGATACACATCGTTTTCCAAATGTTCCTTTGTCGATTAGATAATTGATTGTTCAATTCGTATAGTTACGTAGCGTTATTTCCGATACTTTTTTTCTAATTCTTACCATCAGATTCAGTATCGTAAAAAGATTAAGGATATGCGAGGTTTTTTCGTGCACATAATGGTCATATAATGCAATACGGGAAAAATATGATATTGGCGCGCGTTTCGTGACTCGCGGCAATAAAAACTTGTGCCTTATTCATTGTCTCGATATCATGCAGAAAAATACGAAAGTCACGGTGAAATTAATGAGACTGCCTGCGCATATAATAACGTATGATGTTTGCCTTCGTTAAATCATGAATCTGATCGTTATTGCGCCGCAAAAAAAACTTTCCACTGAGTTTTCTCCGCGTTACAGGCATTAAAACGCCGCGCTCCTGTCGGACAGTTATGCGCTACGCGACTTCGATATCGCTAATTACTCTCTTTACATCGGTAATGAGAATATTCGGCTCGTTGACGCCACGTCGCGTCGCAGAGAACTTAGCGCGTCGCGCGCGCGGTGAAAGAATTCCGAGGGAATTCTCGCGACGAAACCGAGACCTCCCGCCCGTGGCCGAGGAACGCCGTTGTAAAATCTATTTTTGCTGTCTTCGAGATTCTCTGCATCGACGTTATATCGTCGAACCTCTCGGCAAGGTCCCTCCCGATTCCCTCCGTCCCTCCCAATCGTAATATTATACCTGCAGAATACCTCCGGTCTGTCGAGAAACCGACAATCCGTCGGATACATTGCAGTGCCACCAGTTTCCGTGCACGATGTTCTCGAGCTCCCTCGGTGATATACATACATGATGAGAGAAAACAATCGGAGGCCAACTTATCAATTGCCATTACACCGTATGAAAAAGTATAAAAAAGTAGTCGCGGCGGTTGTTGGCAAATGCTAATTCGTGCCACTTTCTCGCTTGCTTCGAGGCGACGTGACATTCACAAAAGAAACGGAGAAATGCAACTTGTTCCGTTAAACCCGATAAAGGCCGCCGGAAGACGGTTTTTCAACACGTCTCGTTATCAATCGAGGTCGCTCCGCTAAACTTGTCCATTTTTAAACTTTTCCAAAGTCAAATCAATGTATGTCAAAGTTTCATATAGAAATACTTGGTGTCCGATAATAAGCGCACTTGGTGAACAGCGTGATATTTCTTGTTGAAAAAGAGTTAAAGTTATATTTCCTCAGAGTTTAATCGGAGATCAATTTTTAAAGCTATACTGTTAAATATCCGGATGACAAGGGTCACACGACTAAAAATTTCATTAAAGTAATGTGTAAGATTAAAAGATGATCTGTCGTCCTTCGGGTTACCATTGCAGTTTTAACCTTTATAGCCTTCAGCTATAATGGATTAGAAGTCTTGAAAAGAAGTGAATAACGAAATATCATTTTTTAAATTAAATATCGATAAGTATCTATTATATTTACGTATGTCGCAAGACGACTTTTATCAAGGAAAAATAATTTCAGTCGTTAGTCGGAAATATCACCAAGGCGCTCGCAAGTTCGCACACCGTGTATTAAAATATGTATATGCACATAAATATCGTAACCGCACCGAGCTCGAGAACGCTCTGACAGCACGCGTGACAGCATACGGGATGAGAACCGGACCTGTGCAGTGTGCACGAGGATCGCGTGGACGAGGAGCGGCGAGCGAGCGGGCAGCCTCGGCGCGGCGGTGGCGAGGTGGCGGGTCTGGACGACGTCGACGACTCCTGTGCCGCGACGGTGACATCGTCGGTACCCGGAGCCGGTGGCATCCGCTCGCATCGACGCACTAGACCGCTCTCCTTGGCGGTGCAGCCTCTCAACTATCATCGCCTCGATCCGGATCCCCGACCGTCAGCGCAGAGCGTCACCAGGCATCACCCCAACATGACCAGCCAGGAGAGCATCGGTAGCTGCAGCCTGGACGTCGACCGCTCTGCGTCCGACCGATCAGGTTGGCTATCCCGCATTGAGAGACACGTAATCCCCACGATTACGTGACGCGTTACCGATAAGAGCTCAGCAATCGTCACCTTATTATCGAAAAGCATTCCCATGGCTATATAAATTATTTTTATTTCTTCAAGTTGTCTAATTAATGATCTCTCCCAAGTTGCGTATCATTGAGAGAAAATATCTAAAAGAAAATCTGGAGATACGTCTAGAATTCGTGATATTTAAAAATCGAATAATATATAACATATGATTAACTAAAGTTTCACGGAGAGATGAGAGCTATTCAACAATTGAAATGTTTTTGAATGGATTATGGATTTTTTAGTGCTAATATATCTCTAGAACGTTACGATTCTTTGGCAAAAGAACTTTGCTGCGATGACAGAGAATCTTCCCTATCAAAGAAAATGATCGCTTCTCGCAGAGAATTGTCTACGAGAACTCGGTCGGGTCGAGAATGATTAGCGTCGCTTGAGCGAGGAAGTCATTTCATGGAAAAAAGTGGAATGCGCTTGAAAGAACGTGGGATTATGTCGTACAGTTTATCTCTTAAACCAATTCCTTCAATTATCTGAAAATGCGACAATTAATTGACTGAAAGCCGCACGTTAAATATCTAACAACCTTGATATTACTTAATCAGTAAAATATTCCCTCACATTATATTTTACTTTGGCTCTTTGCGAAAAACATATATTATATCGGGCATTGACTACAAATTCTGATTTGTGCATCGCGAATTGATGAAATTTCTTAGGAGGACAGAAGGATTGTGCGCGATTAGCTCAGATTTAAAGACTTATCTTTTGTATCGCGATCTCAGGTATTCCATGGACCGAAATCCATGCAGATTTTCGAGGCTTCAAGGTCGGTGAGGTCGCCGATCTCTCCACCGTTACTTTCTCGCAGGTCGGCGGGCGCTTTTTGCTCGCTCGAAATACCGATCGGATTTAGCCCGTAGGCAAGTTTGCACCAAGTGCAAATGCTTCTTTTCCTCATCGTTGCCAAGAAGGCACTGACGAGGGAGTCTCTGCTCAGTGTTCCAGGACCGTCACGACGATTTAGACGAGCGTGGAGAACTTTCTGCGGGCTCGTTGGCTCATCTCAATTCCGCGAAGCGCGCCGGTTGATCGTAGTCGAAAACTCCCAAGTGTGACCAAGCCGGATTTCCATCCGGTTGTTTCGGCGTAGCGAGCTTGGAGCCGCTCCACCGGTTCCCAGGAAATAAGGTTGCGTCGCGATCACGACGCGAATAACATTCGTTTAACGCGAGTTGGCGTGTGCATAGTAGCGTGGGCGACAGGGCTTTTCGAAGGTGAATGTCTCGTCGGCCAAGCAGTTGGCTCGCGGACATTCATCGTTAATGGAGAGCATACGGTGAATCGAGATTTCGTGAATTGGGATAAAAGCGTAACAGAAGGATCTAAACGCCGACAGATAAATTTGAACGTTTTATTGCGGTTCAATCTGCGCAGCTCTAGCTCGCCATCGTTACGATAATACGAAGCAACCAAGTTTACAAGATTGTAATATCTTATTCAATCGCGCGGTGTGCGACGTTCGTGGCGATTTCTACGTCTTTCGTTCCGAGCTTTTGAGAATCGGAGCCGAAGAGGATCGAGAAATATTCGCGAGTGTTAGATCGAAATTTCCGTTTTCAGAGAACACCGTGGACTCCGTGTCCGAAAAGACTCTGCACAGCCTGAACCTGTCGTGCAACGGCGAACCGGTGCCGTCATCCGAGAATTTAGCGAACGGTAGCAACGAGACGTTGCAGAAGTCGCATCTCACCCCCGACGAGAAGAAGTTGAACGCCAGCAATGCTCGTCGCGGCAGCCCCGAGCCGGAGCTGACGGCAGCGAAGAAGCCTAGTTACTTGGGATTGGCGTGCAGCATAAGCGGCTACTCAGGAATCACCAGGTACGACAGTAAACTGAGGGAAGGATTCCGCTCGAGAGACAGCAGTCCCGGCACGAGGCTGATCACGAGGGACACGAGTCCTGCAGGTTTCAGGTGAGGTGTTAGATTCATCGAGAGACACGGTAGTCTCTCGCGACAAATACACGCGCAGCGCGAGACGGCCATGACTCTTTTTCACGCATCCCTTTTACCTCGCCGCGCCGCGTAAAATGTACGTACGACTCTCGATTAAATATATCTGAAATCTATAGATCCAACGAGAATCTTAACGTCCCGACGTCCCACCATCCGCCTAAGAGCCAGTCGATATCGCCATTAGCGATGGAGAGACAAAACGGATTCACGAACGGCGTGAAGGAGGAGTGCAAGGTCGAAACGTATATGGAGAGTAGAAGTTCAATCAGCATGACATGCCAGGGTTACTCGGAAGTCGACAAGGGAGTGTCGTTGCACGCGGCATTTCCCGAACTCAGTCCCATCAGGATGAGCGCTTCCGCCAGCAAACGGAGCCCCGGATTGTCGCCGATGATGTCCTGCGGACAACAGAACAAGTCTGTGGGCACAGGTTTCTCCTCTCCGAAGCAAGGCGTCACTAATCGTAAGAAAAATTGCTTTCCATAAACGACTTTAATACGCTATTAATTTTATCTCTCTAATGGTTTTTGTGTAATTTTCTCACATACCTTCTTTAAGCTATATCTAAAAACTAATTCTCCTTTCAATTATTAAAAAATCAATTTCGACAGTTGTGGATCATAATATTTCAAGAATAATTTGAATAATGCCGTTGATGAAAATTTTAAGTAATTTATATTCGATATGTTGTATATTAAGTAACAAAATTATAGCCAGACTCAAATTTATTTTATATTATTTATTTATAAGTGAATATAACATTAATGTTGTATATTATTCTATGTTAACTAAGTTTAATACAGAATATAATATTTAATTCGTCGTTAAGTTGTGGGTCATATTACATTGACCTATATATTTTTGTTTTGATTAACGTTGATGTTTAACGATTGTTGTCATTCGATACATGTAAGAGATACATACGCGTTAGCAGTTAGTCCGTTTTGTATCGTCTTGTTTGCTGTACCGTCTTTTATTGTCGAGTTCAGCTATGCTTAGTATATTTCCTCTAATTTGCTACGTTTCCTCTGCTACATCCTCTGGTAAAGTAACTTCTAATTTAAAATATCTTTTTTATCTTTAATTATATCTATCGGTAAATACTTGATATTAGATTTTAATTCTGATTTATGTGTATTTATATATTGCTATTTGTTGTTAATTTTATTTTGGATTGTTCTTATGTCTATCAAAAAGAAATACTAAGAAGCCCGAAACTTTGGGCGTTATATTTTTATATCAATTGTTAAGTAATTATATAAATGTTCGCACCAACATCTCTTTATTGGTGGAGTGACTTAGTTCGAATTACTAGCCTTTCTGCATTATCATTTATATTTTATATTATTTTAGATTCTTTTATTTAATTTTTTTCGTTTTTTTTTGCAGTTTCGGGTGCATCGTTTAGCGATACTAGTATTCTAAATGGCTCGTCGGTAGAGGTTGAGAGTCAAGTGCTAAACACCTCGTCGAGCAGCGAGAAATCCTTTATTCAACAGCGAGTGGAGCGGCTGTATGGTCCAGGTGCTCTAGCGCAGGGTTTCTTCTTCAAACGCAGCATCACTAAGCTAAATACTAGCGACAGTAGTTTCAATAAATCCAGTAATAACAATGACATTTCGGCAGACAACGCTAACACGGAAGAATCGCTAAAGAATCTGCCTGTCCTGCGACATTTGCGTCCGGAATTTCGGGCGCAGCTCCCTGTAGTCAGTAGTAGAAAACCCACAGACGGCACAGAACAAGTTATAAAGCCACTACAAAGGTAAGCGTCTATACTTTAACCGTAAATAAAATAGAAATTGTTTTAATTTTCCTTTTTGACGACGAAATACTTTTATACCTTCAGGGTAACACCAATGACGCGAAAAAGCGAGCAGAAGACTCCTTCAACTACGAATTCACAAAACAGCGTAATTAGAAGAATCCCGATTACCATAGAGGGTGACGTACCGCAGCGCGATACGGCTAATAAAAGCATACCTGATCAGCAGCCAGCTGCGCCGAAAGTAGTGTTACCCGTGTTAGAACCTAGCGTCAGCTCGACGAATATAGCGAAACAAGCTCAAGAGGCGGAAAAAGTAGTCGAAGAGAAAGATGGTCATTATTTTATGAAGGTAATTGGAAAATAAATGCGTATATTACACGACGACAAATACCTATATTCTTTGGCAATGAGAATTTATAAACACTGTGCTTTTAGTTATTGAAAGAAGAGACAGATAGACTGCTGTCGTTGGCCGCATCTGCAGAGGCCGAGTTAGCCAGCGGTGATACTGTTGCACTGCCAGAAGAGGCAGCTGGGAAGCTGCGATCTGCCGCGGGAAAAGCAAGACTGTTAGCCTCACAGAAGATGCAGCAATTTGAAGGATTATGTCAAAAGAATATCGTAAGAAACTTTCTAATTGTTTGTTTCTTATCTGAAGCACTAAACCGATTACAATTAATGTCGTGTCTTGATATTTTAGAATCAGATGCCGGGTGAAGAATTTCCAACGACGAACGAGGACTTGGCTGGCTTCTGGGACATGGTGATGCTGCAGGTTGTTCAAGTAAACGAACTTTTTGACCAGATAGAGAAACTGAAGAAGTCGCAATGGCAAGAGGTATGACGAAATATTATTGTTGATACCGAATCAGCCTCTAACTTTTCGATTCATATTCCGTCTTTGAAATAAAAATTAAATTACATTCTGTAACATTTTGATTTTTCGCGATTGTACCTCTAACACTTTATTCCGTGTGCTGTAGGTCGTGCCGGACAAGAAAACCGCGTCGGCTTCGCAGCAGAACGGTAAACGCCGAGTCATACCAGTCCACAAAGCGAAACCGACCGCGAACAGTGAGGCAAACAAAAAGGCGCGAGAAGCGAGGGAGCAAGCGCGACGACAAATGATTGAGGAACGGAGACGAGCGATGCGCTCCAACGCGCAGAACGCCGATAATTCCGTCGAGATCTTCGCTCCCGAAACGTAACGACGAACCATTGTATGTCGAGTCCGAGTTTGATCGAGCGATACTATCGCTCGACATTGCGACTCCTAAGAAATATTAGCGTGTATAGACCGTCAGTTCGAACGCGAAAGGCAAGAGAAAGAAAGGGCTCGAGCTCGTACACGAGACGGCAATCAGCTTCGGCAAAAAAAATCAAATTTGCTTGTTATAATTATTCATTCAAGATATTATCCTTCGCTGCGCGCGTGCGCGCGCGTGAATCACACGTGAGTTATGCGCGGCGAAGAACAGGAAAGTATTAAGCAGATAGATCATGTAATATGTGTTGAAGTTGCTGAAAATTTAATACTACTACAAATAAGAAAGAGAGAGGATATACATACGAGTTAACGAAGAGCAGGTGTTTACGTTTTACAGCGATTTCTCTTTTTTTTCATCGAACTTTGACGTGTTTCGAGCATTCTAGCGCAATAACGCGATACGATATATGTCGCTCCTTGTCCAGTAAAGATATTTTATAAACGAAAGGTGAAATATTTACTGTAGCACTTTATCAAATTGTTTTTCTACGTTACGTGTCTCCGGACAGAAATTATTAACTTATATTTATATTAATATTAAATTAAAATAAGTTACGTGAGACAGAAGTTAGGAACAGACGACTGAAAAAGGAACGTGGTTCCGCAAGAATTTTCACTAATGGGAATCAGTCGCATTTTAAAAGTCGAGAGATGCGTCTAGGTTAAGGATAAAAAATTGATAAGAATTTGTAACATATAATAATTTGATATATACATATATATATAACGATTTTTTACACAAATACATTATTTACTAATTTATTTAGGATAGGTTCCGTTTCGATGATTCACAATCTCCTTAACCTAGACGGACAGTTTATTACGTAGCTTATGTATGTAAATAGAATTAATGAATATTCACATTTGCACAAGGCCGACTCCACGCCGAGTGTTCGCCTAATAGCTTTTTCTATCAGACGTCGATAAAGTTTCCCCCGTTGAGAGATATCGTCAACACCAGGTAGGAGTAAAAAGATTCCTATTATTCTTATCGTATATATTGCGCGTCTCACGGCGATAAATATTATTTTATTATTATTGTTCTAATTATGATCATGTGCAGTTACACCCTCGCGTCTCCCGCGCGAAACGTGGATGTACAAATTGATCCCACGTTCTCGGAAACGCTCTTAGCGATGTTTTCAGGTTTCGCGCACGAGGCTAAGGCTAACAAACGCGCTAGGAACACTCGACTGGCTAACATATTTTTTGACTACTTGTAAGATGATTGTGTTTGACGAATCGTCGAATATTGCACATAATTTGAAACGCTTGTCGAAAGAGACAGAGCGAGAGGTGTATATCCGGATGCAAACGCGTGGCAGATGCATTGATAATATCCTCACTATCGCGACGAATCTCCGCGACGAGAATCCGACTGTGATCGACGTACGTATCCGCCGAATTTGACATTCCTACGACAAGAATATCTCTCGTCACGACACGTCACATCCTTCTTTTCTTCGCGTAGTTGTACGATAGCGTTACTCCTCGGCGTCCGATCAATGGTCAGCGGTTCTAACGGCAAGTCATCAACCAAATAACACTCATACTCTAAGTAAATAATCCCACGCGCGTCGTCATACACGAACTGTAATCGCGATTCCGTTATAATGTTACATTTCTTATTATAATTGCCAATTACACTCGTCTCATTCGAAATTTTCATACAAATTTGCCCATATAATTTATTGATTGTTGATTCCCTTGGTGCCTTCATTATTTATACGTGTGTACATACATACATAATCGACTGACAGCCGACAATTTCATGTACATGTATCCATTTAAGTTATACGTTCGATCGAATTTCACGAAATCTGTTAATAATTGAAAATAAAATAAATAAATTCCATTATTTATCAGTATCAAGCGTACTTGAAAACGGAAACGGCGTTTCCGAAAAGTTAATCAGGCTGGCACAAATGAGAGTTGAAGAGAAATCATTAGGATATATTCTCTCTCTCTTTGTTGCGACAGTACATTCACCTTATTCGCATCCAGTAACAAAAAGGACATCCACAAAAAACGAACATGCACGTTTTACTGTTTATTTCTCTTTGACATATAAAAACACATGTATAAGATATAAAATAGGAATTCTCCGCGAACACCGTAGGCGTCATAAATTGCGGCGGTAAGTGTGGGAAGACGGTAAGTACATCCGATACTTAATCTTCGTGCGTACAATGCGTCACGTATGACATTCAGCAAAATGTCCATTTCCCTTCCGAGCCCGCAATTAATTACTCGGATAGTGCAACAATTTCATTCGCGAGCAAAACTTTCGTTTCCGTTCGTTTCTGCCGCGCGGTGAACACAACAAGGTGAATATTTCTGGTTGCACTGGTCTTCTTCGAGTATCCCATTTCGACGCTTCGCACCGCGGCACCCGTTACGGCGAGGCCGGACCCCTCGCTGATTTTATTTGCATGCTCAGGCTAAGCATATTAGGGTCTTTCCTTCGTTCATTTTGTCTTGGACCTTGTCGCTGGCCGTCGACTTCTCCGCCTGTCCGCTAAAGGCGGCGCAGACGAAGGTGAGAGCGACGCCGATAGCCGCGCTATAAAACGCCCAACCTGGAAGAAACGATCCTCTTTTACATCCTCCAACCGTCCCTAACTTGATTCGATCAAGAATCCAATTTAATTTTATTATTTTGTGTAACAAACAAGGAGCCTATCGATCGATCTATTCTTGGAACTGAAATCTTCATCGTATTTATTTAACGAATAAAAGTAAAACTGTCTCTCTTGAGAAGAAGAATTTAAAAGACTGATTTTATAAGAAATTATTTTTTTCTAACTTTCGATGTTGAACATTGAATTTACCGAGACTGCAGTTAGCAAGATAGAAGGCGTCGGCTTCAGGACCGCAGATTCTCTGCACTCTCTCGGCACCCCAACCAGCAGGATAGAGGATCATCCCGAAAAGATACAGTATTCCTGTGGAAATAAATGCGCAAAACTAGAACGACGTGCAAAATTGTAAAGCATACCTCGTACAGATGCGTTTCCCGATTATTTGATTTGTTAGAACCGTGACAATGGGACCGCTTTTTAAGTACATGCTCGTTGATTATTCCGGGCACAACCTTTCGCTACAATGGCGGTTGCGTCATTCGCACTCTCGAGATACCATTGTCAGCCTGAAAGCATGTTACGCACGCGGAATACTCAGCTGCAACGAAGCGATCATTGCTTTCTAAGATCTGCGTCATTCTCACTAATGTCAGAATGTCACTGATGACAAAAGGCCAGCGAGTTTTTGTATATATCGGAGCAAATGTTGTAATTTCTAAGGAAGAAGTATTGGAAACTCAAATCCTAGTATACATATAAAAGAAAGAGAGAGAGAGAGAAAGAAATATAAATCTCTTTTTGGAACGTATAAAAATATCGGCCATCATTTCAAGGATTATTTCGTCCGCGAGCTAAGAAGCTTAGTCGCCAGTCGGGGTTTCGTCGTTTCGTCATCTCATCATCTCGATCCTCGCCTCCGTCGAAGAGCAACATTACATACCGGCAACGGCTTGCGCCACTCCCGCCAGATTGAAGATGCTCTTGCGGCCGATGCTCTGCACGCAGCATCCGAGCAGGGCGGCTATCACGGTCACCGACATTGCCGCCAGACCCGCGGACAAGAAGAACAGGGACGCCTTCCAGCATCCCGGGAAGACGTTGGAGTCCGTCGCAAAGCCGTCGATGTTGAAATTCGCGCAGTGCGTCTTGCCGAATAATCTCGTGCAACGATTGAAGATCCCGACGGTTGGCGTGTATAGTTCCGTGTAATTCTCTAAAATTTTAGAGTCAACGAGTGACAATATATCAATGGTTCGCTGCAATTTGCCTCGACAAATAAACAACGGGTTTCGATATCGCAGATCTGATCTAGATTTAAGTGAGATACTTTATTTGACGATCATTTTCTTATTTGTTATGTAAATACGTAACTTGTCTGAGTTGATCAGTTGAGAAGGAGATACTTACTTGTGTCCTTAATTGTCAGTGGTCCTACAAGCCATCTGGGGGTGATAAGGCCTGCTAAAACTGCCATTAACGCTGCCAAAGACAAGAGCGTCCATAGCAGGCTGCGTCCAGTGACTATCACATAGCACATGCTGCCGATCGATTGATTTTCTATGCCATTCTTAAAACACTCGATCGTGTCTGAAAAATAACATATCATCATGAATTTTAGCACCTACGCTGAATCTAAATATTGAGATTATATCGGCATAATTATAATGAATAAGGATTAAGACTTTTTTAAATTCCCGCATAAGTGAGATTTGATGTTGGTAATTAACACGATCGCGTTTTTGTTGCCTCTATCGAAATTCGATTTTAATGAGCGGCCGCAATCGAATGAATGCCAGAGTAAATGCCTTTCACATTAGTATTTCGAGGAAAACGCCGCGCCGCTCGTCGTTGCTATTCGAGGTTCTCCTTCGTCGAGCGCGAGCATTAAAAGCGTGGCTGCGATACGGACCGAAACACGTAGGATACACAGATCTCGGGTTACGGCACCAGCGGCCAACAGTTCCGTCTTTTTATTCTGATTTCACGGAAATCGTGAAAGGGCACGGGGGCTCCTCGCCGGCTACAGAAATCACTCGATCCTCGGATCTAGCTCACGACACCGTGGAATCACCGACAAACGGACGTTGTAAAACGTTTTGTTCGTGATCGATTCTGGGAGACCAGACCTTTGCGGTCATCCCGGGAAATAGCGGTCTCTTTACAAGCATCGCTAGTAATTTTCTTGTCGATTAGAATAACATAGATTAAAATAAAACTTTAAATAGAAGTTCCTGAATAATTTTATCGTATAATGTTTGAAGACATTAAACGTTTCTAATTTATCTGCGCGCACGCGATAATGAGAATTTCCTTTTAAAAAGAATATCCTTGTAAAAAGAGTGATCTATGAAAGGGTTAATTCGAGGCGATAGCCTCGAATAATAGCTCCGGCCTTCTCTTCCCGGCGTGTTCGTGGGCGGCGCCTTTTCGCCTTTTACGCCACACGTCCTGCTCGAGACCACTCTCTCGCCTCTCGAGATTCTCTTGTGCTCTTCAAACCCGCAAACTTTAATCGCTCTGGCCCTCTCACCACCAATCGAAAGGTCGACTTTGATCTCCACCGGCGACGGGTCGACAAGGCTAAACGCGACCTATATTAAATATGAAAAGAAAGCACCTTCGAAACTTGAATTTTTTATGTAATTTTGCGGATTCGCGAGTTTAAAAATCCGGTCTCCGATACTACTGTATTGAAATCTGTTTTCCAAAGGTATACAAATCAGTTACAGAGAAAAAACGTAATAGTATCATCGTATATAAAGCCGAAGAAATTTGTCGGCACTCGCGCGGTACTGTTGTCGCTTTTATTTCCGTCACTCCTCGCCTGCAACTCGCAACCACTTCACGAAGTATGTTTACTTAGGATCACCCCCTAATCGCTGTTTATATTTGCGCTGTCTCAAACCTCGGAACATAAATGAATCTCTCTCCCTGAGATGACGTTGATGTATCGCGAGAGTATCTTAAGAAAACGTTCCTTTAAGCCACAGATTAATCAATCTCTTTTGCATTTTAACGACCACGAAAATCGCGAACTTAATTTACTAAGTGTCGAATCATTATTTTCAGAGAGATTATGAGAAAAATACCGACAAATTCTCATCTTCCTGATATTATTCGCCAATTAACGATAACTAATCGGCTGTCATCGCTGACGGGTTATCTTTTCCACTTAAACGATTTTCCGTCACGTTTAGCTCTTTGTTTCGGCGTCCCACGGTGGTCCGCCTTCGCACGTGATTGGGAATTAATGAGCCATGCTTCAATTGACAATCTATGTGATTCGGAACGGACGGGGAGAGACGAGAGCGCGGCATTGGATTGGACGCGTGGGCCGGCTGCTGTCTGCGAGTCTGCACGACAGGCAACTGCGGGCGTTTTTCCTTTTCTCTTTTATTTTAATTATACCGGCTTCATTGTTACGTGTAGCGCTGCCACGCCTTCTCATAATGCGATACGGGCCCCGCGCGGGCCCCTTTCGCCGAGACCACGCGCGCGAGCCACCAAGTCGCGTGAATTAATCCTCAAACTCGTACTGAGATCGGAATTCGCTCAAAATTTGCGCGAAATTCTTCCCATCTCGATGTCACTTTAATTATCATCGTTTATTCGTACGCGGATTTCGGAGTGCAATCGCTGTCGCGTTTAAAACGGTTTTTACGTAATTGACGAATGCGTTTTTGTGAAGAAAGGATAGGTTTATCATCGCGACGGGATCGACCGCGCAGACATTAGAGATCTGGGCTTACGAGCAGATTATTAGCATTCTCCGTTGACTTACGACTTTTTGGCCGTGAGTTACCGGACAGAGGACCTATTGGCGGATGACTAATGGTCGGAGCGTCTGTGCAACGGCTGGAAAAGAAGAGGGACGATATTGCATTCCGCGAAGATGCGTGAGCCGAATGAGAGATTCAGATGCCACCCACAGACGGACCCACAATAGGATCCGAAATATATACGAAATATATAATCTTTTGCGAAGGGGTAAAGACGTAAAACATCCAGGACAGGAATCTTAATTTATCGCTTGATTGCATAGAGATGTTAAGAAGGTTACGGAAAAGAAGACAGCGCCCTAGCAAACTTGCGGAGAAGCCAGAGAAGACCTTATTTGTCCGGAGAAGGAAGATTTTTCGAAGAACCGTGTCAATGGCAGGATTAACGCGACGCGGATTATCTTAATTGTTCCGAGGGCTCCTCTGCCAGCGGCGGTTTGAAAACAAGGCACCTACACAATCTCTCCTCCTTACATAATCTCGCGAGTTCGCCATATGCGAGGCAGCTGTTGGACAGGTGTTCCCTTGCATCTCGCATCTCTTGTCTTCGTCCTCCCCCTTCGCCTTCCACCAAATCAAGTCTACGGGAAGAGAAAGAAAAACAGAGAAAGAGAGAGGAGGAGACGCACCTTTTTCTCTTTTCTTCCATGGCTTCACCACGCCAACGTCTCGCTTACCATCGATTTTACCCGTGGTGATTTATCGCGATTCCGAAGGTGATCGTTTGGAAAACGATCGACCGGTCCTAGGCCGACCCGTGCCTAGCGTGCGACCAATCTCTCCCCCCATCAGGGTAATCTATGTGACGTGTAATTAGTCTTCTAATCGCGCTGTGAGTCATTCGACATGGATCATGTAACCAGGGCAAGTGGGACTCAAACATGCCAGTTGATTATTGTCGGACACTTAAAGGAATATTCCTAAAACGAAGTCTAGCAGAGAATTAAATACACATAGTTTTATTTTAGGTAATAGAAATTAAAACAAGCGCGAGGACGTAGGATTTTATAAAATTGTAACATATAGCTTTATATTGTATACAAAACACATATACTGAACTATAAAACTTTAAGATATGCATGATATTCGTCTTGGCGTAAAAAAAGCACACTCATATGCCTGTAACAAATCGAAGTGGTTTTCGTCGTTCACTAACCACCGGCGATTATTAGCGCTCGATCAGCCGGAAGTGCATGATGGAAGCGCGAGAAATTGTTTCCGAGTACGAGCTCGGTGAGAATTCACGCCTGATAAGCGTGCTTGGCGATGCAGGCCGCCGCGATTCTAACGACGGGATAATTAAGAAACGACGACAACGATCCTGAGGCCTAACGGTGATCTCGCCGACCGGCATCGAAGGCTCGGCGATTAAGATAACCGTCGGCTTTAGATCCAGCATGCAAGGATCCATCGAAGAGAATCCTCGTATATGATCGCGACGATTCCGATTTTAGTTTCTCGTTATTTCCAGATATATCCGACATATAATTTTACGTATAATAGGCACATATAAAAGAATTATTATCGGTATTATTATTTGTAAAATAGCGGGCCTGTGCGTATACTATCGCGCGAAATAAAAACTGAGTAGGCTGCGAAGTAGCGGAGTAGGATTTCTCGATAGGCCCGGGACATCTTGCGTACACGTAACATTATTCGAATTTACAGTCGCGTATATGGAATGTGTATATGGTGTTTAGATTGGACACGCGCTGAAAACGATCCGTCAAGTTTATCGGCGGCACTTGGCGCTCTCGGGCGTGCACGCATACAAGCGCCGTTAACGAGCTTATCTCGTGCCTCAGGAAGTTGCACACTTGCCGGTTGCCGCTTGCCGTCCGCGTCTGTGCGTGCATATTTCTGCGCGCGCGGCATTAATCGCCGAAGGCGATCGCAAGGCCAGCACGATTAGGTCTGCCCGTTTTAGCCGCGCGCTTTCGCCTGCGCTCGTCGCGTTTAAAGCGAAGATGAGAGACGGATTCGGGCCCTCCGGAGAGAGAAAGAGAGAAAGGAGAGATCGAACGCAAGGAGCATGTTGCGGCTGAAATGGACGGACCCACGGGCGATTCCACGAACGCTGTTAATCATCGCGGTTGCTCGAAATCGAGATTATTTCCGCGCTCTGGCGAGAGTGCGAGACTCACCACTCACGCGATCTCGTTGTTTCGCGACGCACTTAGAGTCATAACTCTGGCTCTCTTCTGGAAGTAAGATAAAACCACGAAGGATCCAGAAAAATCTTTGGAGAATTCAGCACAAAAGAACGAAAGATAAAAGGTTGCTTTTACCAGCGATGGCTGTACGAACTGGAGAAGAAATTTATCATTGATTCTGATCGTATAAAATAATATAAATAACACAATCATAATCGGTTCTCATGAAAAAATAATGAATTTTTTAGATTTATCTTACTTAAAATAAATAAATTGCGAAAAGAGGGGAAAGACTGGTCCCTCGCAGAAAATTATTCCTTGGCTACTCCTCCTGTTAAATTCCCGCGTTTATGACAGGATGCAAAACTCCTCGATTCTAAGGTGAATTTGTTTATCATTTTCGGCGAGCATCGCTGCCAGTTAACATTAACATTCTTTAACGTTGCCGGGAGCACGGACGCACGCACGCACGCAGGCGGCTTCATTTATGCGCGCACACGCACGAACGCCCAGCCAATTTATATTTATGATGTATCGGGCCTCGATGACACAGCGACTGGCTATGCTGGTCTCGAACCAGCACGGAGAGAAGGCTAGGAAGAAAGGACAAGATAGGAGCAATAGACAGAAGAGCGACCGACGAGAACGAGAGATCGAAGAAGGAAACAGAAAGAGAGAGGGGAAGAGAAGGAGAGGCTGCGAGAGAGACGAGGGGAAACACCCACGGAATGTAAAACGTTCCGACTGCTCTTGTCCCTCTGTAGGTTACTACCACTTCCGTTCGACTTGATTGCGAAAGAGCGAAAAATTCACGACGGACGATATTATACGCTCGATATGCTAAGTTAAAAGGGTACGATTGCACGAAACCATACCTTCCATAAATTAAAATTGGAATTCTCAGAAATTTTTTCAGAAATGAGAAACTCCAACTGGAAAAAAAACGCCAATATAAAATCATTATCTTAAAATTGATCCTCTTCGTACTCGCCTCGGTTTCCCCATCTTCTCGTTCGGACGAGACACGCACATTCTTGAAACTTGAACTTTTTCCTCTCTTTGTTCCTATCGGGAACGCATAAACTGTCCACGCTCGTAAAATCGTAGCTGATTCGATTGGCGGTCATTACTCTTCCCCGCAGCTCATTCTTCTGCTCGCTCGCAGGCTGCCTGCCTGCTGCCACGTGTTCGGCCAGAACTCGCGCATTTGCGTGAAACGCGCGGCGCATTTTAATTACCGTTCGCGGACGTCGACTTTTAAATAATGCGCGTCCATGCGTGACGCTACTCCTTGAGGTTTGAGGAAGGGTTCTCGAGAGGGAGAAGAGCGGATTTCCCGATAAAGTGGGCGTGACACCCGTGAGAATCCACTTCACGAATTTGATTCGAGCGATCGCCGTCGCAATATGGAGAAATTGAAAATACATTTCTTATTTTACGCGGAATCTCTCGCCATGTAAGAGATTCCATATTCTATATAGATATTACGGATTCCGGATACTCAGTCGGTGCTTTCAACGGTCATTCGTCGTATCTTTCGACGAGATTGAGCAGAATGCAATTTTTTGAAAACTTTTATATTGTATCATTCTCAAGTTTCTTTTTCTTTTCTATTCTATCAAGTGCTCTCGTATCTTTTCGATTGACTTTTTCAAATTGTTCGATTCGTGTCTCGTGAATACAGTGCTCTGACCCACTTGAGGGCCGAAAAGAAAAGACCCGGGTCCCCCTATAGCAAGCGGGGAACACCCTTTTGTTCAACGAGTCGCTCACCAGACGCGAGTCGCTCGCATTCCTTTCACGAAGAAAAAGAAGCACACGCGGTTCCTTTCCGCGTTGAAAAAAAAAGGGATAAGATGAATTTACAAGCGAGTGGTAACAAGCGATCGACCGGCTGCGCCGAGTTGCATCGGCAACATCTGGAAATACGATTTCATCTCGGAAGATCTCCCGGCGTTTTTGCGCTCCATTCGCATTCGATGCGAAAACTACTCGGTGGCTGGAATCGCGGAAATTTCTAAGCTTGGAAAAGCTTAAAATATATTAATTTAAGAAATCTCTGTCTCTCTTCTCGTGTCATTTTAAATAATAAATAAAATAAAATATTTTATCATAACTATAATTTTTAAGTCACGATTATCCTCGAATGATTGCACACGTTTTTCCATCAGCTGTACAAAATCGATGTGAGATATTCCCGCGTGAACGGAGTGCAACGAGGGAATATCTTATAGCCCACAGGCTATCCCGTTTCACTGAGCAACGAGGAAATCGAATCCCGTGATCCGGGCGACGAATTAAATTTCACTTATACATGTTAGTTCTCATCGCTCGTCGAATATTTCTCCAAAACAAACACGCAGATGCGACTCGACAAGTGCGCTCCGGAGAATAATGGAAACTATGGAGAACTCTCGCCGGTTGGTCCATGAAACGCAACTCCCAACGATAAAGCGGTTTAATTGACGAGCGCGTCGCAATTTGAGCCAATTTAGCGGCGCCCGAAATTAATTAATATTAACGACCGCTCGCGAACGGCGGAAGAGCGAAGCGGACCGGGATCGCGGGAGGAAATTCGAAACCACCCTGGGATGCATAATTCATAATACCGGGTGATTACCGGCGCGCCCTGACATCGTGATGTAAACACTCGTAAATCGATGCGGAACACGAGCGAGCGAACGAACGAACGAACGGTTGGGCGACGGATTCTGCACGAGAATCCTTATTCCTCGTAATGGTAATCCCTTAATCCCTTCCGCCACGGATTGGCGTAGCCGTAAATTTTTATTATTCTGCTCTGTTCTCACCGAGTTGAGGACCTCACGGATATGCGGAAATAATTATTATCTCCGCCGAAATTCCTGACGAGGGAATTTCGCGAAGAACACTGCTTGAAAATAAGAAATTACAATACGTCTTATAATTACGTGCTATTATAGAATAATAGTTACAAACAACAACAATTGGATGCAGCTTACTTTTCGTCGCCCCTCTACCGTGTTTGATCCAGCACGGTTTCTTTCCGAGCAAGATCGCGGCGTCTCATCGACAAACGATGTTTCGATGATTTAGCGTATTGAAGTCACTGTTTCGATGGGACACGCGCGATTCTTCGCCGATCGTGCGTTTAATCGTGGGCTCGAAACGCGCACATAATCCACCTCGCGTGCGGCTCGCTGGACGCGCGGGGCACGACTGAAGAACGCGCGGCGTTCGCTGGAGCGGCGCTATAAGGCTATAACGAGACGCGAACTTGTCAGCCGGCGTACATAAGCGAGGACAGAATCCTGACGCGATCAATCTCGTTCCGATGATAGATCATGAACGAAAGAACGGTCCCGTGTCTCGTTGCGATAAGTGAAATTCTCGAAGGACGCGTCGAAGTCAAGACTGCTGCAAAATTTAAACAAATGTATAATCTACATCTATCAAAGACTTTGATAAGGGGGTTTTTTACCGTTAGTTGCGAGTAAGTCTTTTGCTACAATTGACTTTCCGCGAATGTCATGATTTTGCAATACATATTTCGGGGGCATTACTTACCACAAAACGCTGCGCGCAGAATTTTTCACGATGTACTGTTTGGTGTTAAAAACAAGTATTTTATTATTCTATTAAGTACGATAGAAAAATTAAATTATATATTTATGTGAGAAAGGATTAAATTTTATATGTATAAATTCATGCTCACTCGGCACGTTGTCTGATATCACTACTTTTATAGCAAAAATAAATGAAAACAATATTATTTCGCGCAATAGCTACGCACAATATGACGCGCCCTTTGACACTTGGCGCCCTTTTTTTACCTTTTTTAAAAAGAGGTTTTTATGGTATTGTGAAAACGTGACAACTCATCGTCTGAATTATTTGACAATATGCAATTGCAACTCGGCAGGAACTCGGATAATTATTCGGATGAATGGTCATCGTCGACGTTGTGTTAAAAAAGAAAAATTAAATAAGAGGACATCAAACGCTTTGACTTGCCTCGACAAGTTTGAAAATTTTTCGATCGTATATCCCTCGACAATCTTCCCTCTATTTTCCCATAAAAATTTATGATCGTAATTTTGTCTCGTTGGTCAAGAATCTCGCGCGCAGCATCGACTTAACGCGCGACTGTCCGCTTCCCGTCGAGATGTGTCATCGATCGAGCCCGGGTTTACACGACCGTCGTTTGCGGCACCGCGCCGTTAGGACCCCCGACACAAATCATTTTGGTGAACGTCCCCCCGTAGCGCCTGTAATTACAGACTTTAATCCCTCGAAAGCCCGACGGCCAGTCTTTATCGCGCGACTCGATCCTCGCTGTCTTCTATTACGCAACCACGCACCGGCGCGGCGTTCGCTCGATACTTTTCCCGTAGGCTTCTCCCCCTTTCCCCTCTTTTGAGTTACGCGTGGTTTCATAGGGGGTTAGTCACCCCTATATTTCCCGAGCATCAGATTACACGTCGTTCGCAATAAGGGGGGCGCCTACGGCGCCAGGGTCCGGCGAATATGTGATGTGTACAAAAGGGACTTGCCTCGATCACAAGACGAAATATTGAAAATCAAGGATTTTTATATTCTTAAAAAATCTGTAATTACATAATTCAAAATGTATAAATCTTTGTACGCGCAGTAAAATCGATTTGATTTTTCGCGATTAAAAATCGAATTTCGTCATAATGCTCCCTAGATATTACATTTAGGATGTATTGTGCATTGAACGCTTTTTCTCATTTGTTTCTCTTTTGTCGCAGAGGAATCAAATAATGTTAAAAGGTTAAACATGACAAGCAGAAGAAGCAAACACGCTGCACCGATGAGAGATCGAGCATCCTGGATAAATGGTTAATATTTTTATTATAAAAATTATAAAGAACTAAGGGAAGAATCGAGATGTAGAATTATCAAAATAATTGGTACATTATGATTATTTGTTGCATCAATAGATCACTCGGGAGGGACTCCTCAAGAAAATTTTATTACGGAGTTTCTGACGCGCTGCGAGGAATATAACGTAGAACCGTTACCTAGTTTTGTTGTAAATTTTTATAAATACTATTATACCGTAGATCTGTATGTATAATTAATTTTTATTGTATAAACATTTACGTGTTTTTGTAGGTGAGAGATGACATGGAGCAATACGCGAAGATTGAGTCAGAAAAGTAAGTATTCCGAATGTTCCTGAATGTTTCGTCATGTTTTGAAATTCACGGTTCATTTAGGGTCAAATCAGAGGAAGATATCCCTATCTTTTACGTTTCTTTTGAAAACCCTAAAAAGATGGAAAATGTGCAGAAACTGGAATGTAAAGATAAGCCATGAAAATACACTAATATTTACCAGTCATCAACTTAGATATGACATTCGCGTTTATGTGCTCGTATCATTTTTCACGTTGCACGACAGGAAGTGTCGATTTGTATTCTCGATGCATTGAACACTACGCTGCAGAGATATAACACCGTCACTGTGCTCAAGTGAGACAAAATTTAAAAAGCCGCGTGATTTGGAGCACATTGCGACAACTGATAATTACGTTCTCTCTCAGATTACCCAGTTGTCAGATAAATGCCTACGGTATCCTGCAGATAGCACAAATGCTGACGGAATTCGAATGTCTGGACGATCTGAATCTAGATGACAATGCGAATGTGCAGGAGAATTATTACCTGCTCTGCGCACCGACCAGAAAGTGCATCGCAAATTCAATACAATCCCATTTCTCGCGGCAAACGCCTAATTAGACATAAAAAAAATTGCGTCTTCCAGTTTACGCTATCTGTCGCTGAGGATGTGTAAGCTATCCGACAACGGTATACAAAAGATCGCAAACGAGCTGAGGTATCGGGACCCGCCAAACAACCCAAAATTGATCGCTCTTAACGTGGCGGACAACGACATTACAGACATCGGTGCCGAGTATATCGCCGCGATGCTTCGAACCAATCGGTCATGTAGTTGCCAAACATTTTTCAGAATTCTAATCTGTAGAGATGTTAATCCCTCCCTGCGCAAAAGGAGTTTTAATGAAAATACATAACGTTTGCTGATGCTATTCGTAGATCTCTGCAGAGCGTGGTGTTAACCGGAAACGAGATACAGGACGACGGCGCTTCATTGATAATCCAGGAACTTTCTATGTATCTTCGACCGTAGTAGCGATTAAATTAGACAATTTTCTCAATTTAGAGCGCTATTTTTAATAATATGACGCAATAGGTCTACTTTGACTCACGAAGAAATCGTCGGCCTTCGACGTCGCAGATTTATCGAGCTGGAGAGCAAGGTTGATAGATTATCTCGCCATGATGTTACTTTGCCTATTAATAAACAAATGATCATTATTATAGCTGGATAGGCGAGTTACCCGAGAAACTCTCGTCACGGAGCGGTTGAAGGAAAGTGAAATATGGCAGCGTCAGAATTTGCTTCAAAATTCTAATAAAAGAAGTACGTTTAGAGCTTTACAAATTATTTTAAAATTCATTTTATAATAATTCCCAAAATGCAGCGAGCCGAGATAGTTCGTCAAAGATGAAATCCCAATCTAATTCACCGGCGATATCGGACAATTCCATTCAAGTATTTATTTCTAATAACATTTTGATTATTGTTTTTCTGTAATATATTAAAAGGTGTAAGTATTAAATGTATATTCCTAGACCTCGAGAAGGCTCTCGAACAGCGATCATCCATTTACAAAAGAAACTATAGCGATAAATGGCTCTGTGGTGACTAGTGGAAATTTAAATTTGCAACATTTGAGTTTAAGTTGTAAGTTTTCATTATGTCATATATATATATCAACTAATTTCTGTTGAACATGAATTATCGCTGCAAATTACGTATTTACACCTAGTTAATCGATTGACGAATAAGACTGTGAAAAATTTGGTAGCGTGTCTGCATTATCAAAACTATATGCTATTAAGCGATTGCAGCAGAGGGTTGCTACATGTATTTTTGGAGGTATTCTTTATCGTATGCACTATATCCAAGAAGGCTTTTATCATTGCGAGCTTCTTCTTCCTGTGATCAGGGTAACGATATCAAAAAGAACCAAGATTGGACAACATTTCAAGAACTTTTGTGTCGCAGACGACAGAGCAATCAGACGATACGAGATGCGGACTTTGAGGACTTTAAGGATTCGGTGGAAAGCGAAATCTTACGGAGCAAAATCAGAGTACGGTTACAATTTCCCTCAATTGATTATTCTCTCAGATTTTCTGTGTCTTTCACATTTCGTTTTTAACACATTTTCCTATTTTTAACACTTCTGGATAAAACTTAAAAAAATCACTGCTTTTCTTTTTTATTCAAATGGCTATTCAATTTTACGCAAAAACATATATTTTTATTTATATTAATTCTTTTACGTCTATTTCTCGGGGAATATTATGGGAAAGATTTGTGTTAGGCATAAATAAGAATTTAATTTCATTCAGCCTATATATATAGCCTGCTGGCGTTGACCGGAGCTTACAATTAGTAGAAATGAACAAAAAGAATTAAAATTTGCAATTAAGAATTAAAATTTTAGAAATTCTATTCTTTTTCCTTAGGGTCTCCGCATTTAGATTTTCGATTCATGGTTTTCCAATTGGACTCGCTGCCGCGCGGGGTGGCGCGATCGGTAACGATGCCATTCGGATGAGATCTTATTGGATGAAAATCTTATCTTATCTCGCTCTGCCCAGCGCGCGATACCCTCTGCATCCGAGGGTATCCGAGAGTGAGCCCCGCGGCCGCATTGTCACTTTCGGTCGTTGCACTTTGTGGAAATGTTGTTGCACGTCGCCGCCGTTACCGTGCTCGTTAACATCGCCATTATCGAACTGGACTCCCTTTATTCCTCCTCGCCGACGAAGAATTCGGACGTGGACTTCTCAGACGAGGTAACGAGCGAGCCGCATCGACGACGCCTTCATTAACGAAATACGATACGTCGTAAATTGTCGTATGTTTCATATTTCACGTTGAAAATTCTGTCTCGTTAATTCATATTACATTGTTTTACATAAATTCTTTAGAACTCAACCATCCTTCTGTCAATTAAGTTATTAAAATTGCGATCCACTCGCTACTTTCGCGTCTGTTCGACATTCATGTGTAAATAAGAGTGATAATAAAATTAAAATGTGAAGAATAAGATCGTATAGAATTACAGTTGTTCGTATCTCGTGCGGCCAGCATCTGTACAGCTGAATTTCAAATCTTTTTTTTTTTTTTTAATCAGATACCGACGTAGCATGCGTATATAATAAGGGGGTGAGGTCCCGATCCCACACCCATGCTTTATATTTACTTTATAGTGGATATTACGTTATTAGGAATCAAATTGCATTTTACATGACAGAGATAAGTAATTCTAAATAATCGCGCCGATCGACAGTACCGACATCTAACGACGACATATTCTATCGTCCGCAACAGCTGATTATTGCGTGCCCATGTGCCTATACTGCCTATGCATTATTGTGCGCTCATGCGTTATTGCGTCATTGCGTGCTGTCGAGTTCTTCGTTATTTTTTTTTTCTCGCGGACTGTCTGACGGGCCGCGACTCGAGAGAATCTCGCGCGTTCTCCGAGTGCGGGTTCGAAGTTCGGAAAGATACAGAAGTACTCCGTGAAAAAACTCTCCCGAAATCATCTTTCGCTGCGTGCAACATTCCACGGTACCGTTTCAGAACGTAAAGTTTAGCCTCGTTATTTCGACGATATCTGGATCGATCGATTGACGTAATTCACTCGCGCGAATACGGCAATTCTCCGGGTCGCGATGCCGTCAGCCGGAAGTCACGTGTAACCTGGCTACCACCCGCGATTTTCGAAAATGTACGAAAACCTGTTCAAGAGCCCGCTCCACCGCGTGTTCGTGTACGGCACGTTGAAGCGAGGCGAGCCGAATCACGGCTTGATCAAGGACACCGCGAACGGCTACGCCAAGTTCCTGGGTCTCGGCAGGACGACGACCCGGTATCCCTTGGTCATCGCCACGAAGTACAACATTCCGTTCCTGCTGAAGAAAGCCGGTGCTGGCCACGTGAGTTGAAAAAAGGAGCTCCTTGAACAATTGAATCTATGTTAATTTTGAATTTTGAATCTAGTTATTCTCATAAATCTTCCACTTTTCAATTTTTTTTTTTTTTTTTTATTTACGCTTGCGATTTTAATTCCGACTTAAAAGACCTTTATTCGTCACGCTATGTCAATCGTAATAAAATTTTCTTAAACAACTTGTTTTAAACAGTACGTGCTCGGAGAGATATACGATGTGGATTCCAACATGATGAAAAAATTGGACGAGTTGGAGGAACATCCCAAGTTCTACGAGCGAACGGAAGAAGAGATTTTGTTAGCGCCGGAGGCCGCGCTCAAACCTGGAAAACCTTTCGAGGAGGTAAATTCGATGGATTTACGCATGTGCATGTACCGAGGGTTAACGCTTTATCGAATGCAACAGGCATCTATAATTTTTCTTCTGACGGACCTACTCCTTCCTTTTAGGTCGGCGAGTCGACGAAAGCCTGGATATACTTTCTGCCGAGATACAAATCTTCCCTGCTGGACAGTACCATGTACGCGTCTTACACCAACAACGGAAGTCACGGGCTGAAGTATTGCGAGAAGTATGTCCGCGATGCGTCCTACGATCACCGAAAGGAGGTGCAATAAATCATTGCCGGCGGCTTTTATCTCTTTGCAGCGACAACGACGCGTCGAGCCCCAACGATGTTCTTTGAATATTCGATCGAGGGTGCTATTACTTATGGCGAATGGTCTCTCCTACGTTAATTCTCGTGAATTCAGGAAAAGTGGCGACGCAGAAAACAATGAGTGAATTATACAAGGCTGTTTTGTATCGCACGCATAGCGGCGCAATTATTTGAAGCTATATTTTTAAGGAAGCAACTCCACGTCTCTTCCGAACCAATTACACACAATAGATAAAAATAATTTATATTATATAATTAGTTTTATATATATGTGATACAACAATCGTTCCTATATTAACATAATTATCTATTCTTCCAAA
This sequence comes from Temnothorax curvispinosus, assembly GCF_003070985.1. Classification (NCBI taxonomy): domain Eukaryota; kingdom Metazoa; phylum Arthropoda; class Insecta; order Hymenoptera; family Formicidae; genus Temnothorax; species Temnothorax curvispinosus. The sequence goes on along the minus strand of NW_020216437.1, from coordinate 26,753 downwards.
TCTTCAAATCGAAAGAATTTAGCCGGCAGACATATAAAATGGGATTTTGCAAATAAAGGAGCGAAAAAAACTGGCATAAAAGTATCTCGGTGATTGAGTTTTATTAAATACGTCACGTACGCTCGCATCCCACACTTTCGCGCACTCTCACTTCCTGTCATTCTATCGCTCGCTCTCATGTAACAGTAGCGATAAAATTATTGTATCTCAATTATTCTGTAACAAAGGGCAGGCTAGTCCGCGTTGCCGCGGCGATCAAAATCAATTCGAAACTGTCTCCAAGAGGCACCGGTGTTGCGCGCTTCCGCCGCGTGCTCAAGTTAAACTTCTCCTGGGCGTTGTACAACGCGATGTTCATCCGCGGCCGACGTGCTTCTGACGGACGTGAGTCGCGGTCGCCGGTCGCGGAAAGACGATCGGCCAGATCACTGATCACTCGCGCACGCGGGTAATCGAGCGTTGCGCTTCTCCTCGCTTCGAGAATCGGTTGATCGACGATGTACGGTACGGCAGATTAAAAAAAAAATGCTCGGAGGCAGTACGTGTACGAGTTATCCTAAGAAATTTATTTATAAATAATCACATTTTATCACACGCTATACAAGAATTCTTATTATTATCTACCGTTTCCGTATGGCATTCTCTCTCCTCCTCGTGTTCCGTAAATAACACGCGTCACGGGTCACCCTGCCGAGGAGGATCCGCCAACGAGAGAAACCGTTCCCCAAGAAACGGATTCGATATTTATTCGCCGCGTGTTCTTCATCTTGGGAAAGAAACTCTTGATATCAACAAAAAGAGGAATTATACAATCGTCAACAAAAGCGTACATAGAATTTCCGTTTTATGTTTAACACGTGTGTAAGTATGCGTATGTCTTTCTCCCTCCTATTTTGTGCACAACCCCACCGCGACACGGTAGCTTGTGTTTCACGCTTTTAATTAACTATTTTGCCCCTCGTTACTCTCACTCAAAAAGTTGCGTTTGTGTTACTTCGTCGTCGTTCTCTCGAAACTCTTACCGTTTCCGCGCCGTTCCAAAGCCCAGCCCCGCGAAAAATTCGATTAATAATATACATGTACATATATATATATATTATACATATATACCTTAATTTATCTAGAAATTTTCGTTCGTTGACGCACGTTGCCATTTTGAGCGAAGCGATACTCTCCCTCCACTCGAAAGTGGAGAGAAAAAGAGAGAGAGAGTCCAAGAAGCATCCCGCGATCCTTCGAAGATGTTATTCGAGGATATAGCTCTCATACAGAGCCGCTCACATTAATCGCGTGAATCTCGATCTCGAAGCTTATCGTGTTCGGACGTGTCAACATGATCAGTCCTATTTACATCGATAATACTCAATGAGAAGGCATCGATCGTGGCAGTACGTATGCACGCTAAATTAAAAGTAGCACCGTATGAAAAAGAAAGTGCGAATACCACGTAAAATACCTTAACGAACGATACTTTTTCTTTAGACTATAATCCGCGTAACGATAACGCATTACTCGCGGTAATAACGTCGCGTTCCGGCCCACCGGTTTTTGAGGATTCGAGCGTCAGAATCCATTCTTTTATCGTCCTGACGCTTTCCTGGAAGCAGCATACTACACCCTATGCTGATTACAAAATGAAATATATAAAAATCGATTTCCAACCACGTTGTCTATACGGTATGAAAATAAGCTTGCGCACATGCACGATATTCATTTCGAGTTAGTTACAAGGTCCATGAGCGCACGTGTGTGTGTGTGCAAATACCTATAGGATCGACGATCCGTCTCACGATCATTTCGGAATCGCCGACGAGAGAACCGGACGTAGCATCCCCGAAATTTTATCAACTCGGGGCGTGTGTATGTGTGCATACACCTAGTCTATAAAATAGATTTTCTCGGCGAGGTTGAGGTTGGGCCACGAAGCGGAGAGGGGCGACGATGTGATTGCGTGTTTTTGATTCCGTCGATCAGAGCTGAAAAAAGGCGTTTTCAGCTCTGATCTTGCAGGGCGTCGTATTTGTTGCCAAGGCAGAGCTTGGCTTGCGAATCTGGCACCGTGTACGATCTACTGCCACCTCGGGTGCGAACTTCCTCAAACGCTCCTTCCTCTCGCCGCCTGTAATTAAAAACCACCGACATTACACTTGGATATCGGACTACAATATCGCTCGAGGCGACGTACGTGCCTCCTTATCCGCGTGAACGTGAATATCTCGTACCGCACAGCTAAGGGAACATTATTACCAAGACTTTGGTTACGTCTTACCGTCTGGTGCCCCATGGACCGCTGCCATTATTTGGCTGGGGGGGCTTGGAGTTCAGGGTTGGGAAGTATTCCTCACTATTTATATCGGGCGCGATATTTCTTCCTCGTGGTCGCGGACTAGCGAACGTAGGTTGATTTCGTAAGTGTGGTGCTTTGTAACTACTTCCAGTCGAGGAGGCGGCAGCAGGTGGGGCGGGCGGGGTCGGTTCCACCACCTCGGCGGCGGGCGCTTCCGGCACCACTTCCCGCTTTTTCCATGGTCCCGTGTGCTTTGTGCCGCCCTCAACGATCTCTCCGTCCGAACCGATTTCGAAGGCACCACCCTCTCCGTCTGATTCTACGTCAACGCTGTCGTTCACCGTTAAGTGTCCTATTTTCAAACCACTGTAGTCTTTCTTCTCCTCCTCGAACTCCTTCCACTCGTCTTCGTCCTAAAAACAAAATACCCTCGTGATATATTCATGTCGCTTTTTCTAATTTATCTTCACACGTATCACTGTCACAATCCACCCAAGTCCTTTGTGACTCTCGCGCAGTCGTGCACGACGGTACATTCGTGGCTCACGATAAAATGCTTCGCAACTCGTAACGCATATGCATTTTGCAACGTGAGAATGACAGGTTGGAGTAGCCGCGAGAAAAGGTACTTAGCTAATTGTCACGTCGCATATGCTGCTCTCCGCCGAGAGCTTTCGCGAACAATCACCCCATCCTCTCTCTTCGGGTGGAAAGAGAGAGGGGGAGGGGGGAGGGGAAGGAAGATCCGAAGAACACGTGCACGCGAAACAGCTGCCGCGACGCGCGCGGGCGACCCTGCGGGTCCGGGGATTACGTAAGGCGTCCCAGGACGTCCGAGGAACGTCCCGCGTCGTCGTCGCCGTCGGCCCACTCCACGCGACCGTTCCCCCTTCGCGAAGAATCAAACATGGCAGCGCCGTAGCGCGGACACGAGGTTTCGGAATTCCACGATGAAAACGCGTTGAAACGCCCGCCGTGCCCGACCCGTCGTCCCCGTTCTCGGCTTACCTCGGTGTGCTGGGATTCCTCGCCCTCGGGATTAGCCGGCTTCTCCTTCGGCTTGGGCTTCTCGGCGGGCCGCTTGCCCGTTTCTTCCAGTTTCTTGGCGACCTCGTCGGTCGTGGCGAATTTCTTGCCCTTGGCCTTCTTCCGGTCTTTCTTGGCGAAAAAATCGTCCAGGTCCGCCATGGCGACGAGACGGAGTCCGGATGGCGCGACGAGGGAGCAACCGGGAGGGAGAGCGGAAAGATCTGCGACGTGCGAGAACGTGCGGACACGGGCGCGCCGAGAATCACGCTTGATCACGGACTGATCTGATCGTGGATCGTGGCATCCGCCGTGCCGTCCACATGGGCTTGTCTCCGCCGGAAGTCGGCAGCGCCGACGCGACACGGCACACGGCGGTACGGCACGCGCGAGTCAAGTGCGCGCCTGAACGCTCGCGGGAGAATGACAATATTGAGAATAATGAGAATGTCGCGCGAGAGCGGGATCTCTCGCTGGCTCGCGAGAGCGCGAGAGATGCTCGTCTCGCGACGCCGACGATATTTCGCGCGGACCGCGACGCGCTTCCTCGTCCGATCGACGGAACGCGAGATCACGCGGGTCGCGCGAGACTCCAGCGGAAGATCGCGGGCGCACGGCGAACGAGTGATCCCTAACCTGAAAACCACGCGTCGCTCCGCGCACGTGACAACGACCGAACGCGTTTCTCAACGCGCTCGCGAGGGACACGTTCGCGCCGATCTGCCGACGACCACGACGTAAACTCGTCAACCTGCACGTTCGGCTCGGATAAGCACGCCGTGCGAGGCCGAGGCGTGCGAGAGTGTAAAGGTTAATTGTTTCTCCCGTATCACGTATCGCTGCGGGGGTGGGGGCGGGTGACAGATGGCGCCGTTCGTCACTTCCGGAATACGAATGGTTGAGAAAAACGAAACGCAGCACGACGAGCAGCAATCCTCTTTTCTCGGCCTAATTTAATATAAAAGAATGTTACTTGTTTTTTATATATATCTTGGGATATATTTCTTTTCCATTGAAAATATTTTTTGTATGTTAAAGCGATTAAATCGCTTTTGACCCTTACATCACAACTCAAGCGCGTTGAAAATTGAAAATTTCAAAAACTTGTCGACGCCTAGAAGTTCGGAACGCTTTGCCTTGCTTTGCGCGTCGTTAATTATGCGGTCGCGCGTGACGCGCGTCGGAATTAAATGTACGCGCAACGAGCGACGAGCACCGCCCGTTAACGTATGTAGTAGTATGTATACGTACGTTTATTCCCCCTGCCGCGAGTGGCCGCAAGTGCCTCGACTCTCGACGATTCGCGGCAGGGAGCGGGGTCAGCGGGGGGCGCATGCGCGGCCGGGCGCGAATCCCGCGTATACCGCACCCCGCACCGCGGCGGCCCGCGCTCCGCGTCCGCGCGGTGTTCTTTAGCAGATTAGCAGGAATAGCAGGCACACTCCGGCAGCAGCACTCGTCGACGCGAATCCCTCACGGCTGTGTCTGGCGACCGGCGGTCTGTCTCGCGCATCTCCTGCATCGCGTCGAGGAAAAATACGCGAGCGCGGCGTAATACCTGCCTTTGCCAATCCTCCACGGCGACGGACGACCAGAAGCGGCCAGTTCGGTGGGCCGGAACTCGGCTCTTCTCTTCCCCCCTCGCTTTCTCGACCACGCGCGGCCGCGGCGGACCGAGCACGATCGCGCCGGGTTTAATGTGTAACGTTAACGAGACGCCGGCGAGATGAGGCTCACACGGAACTGCCTGAACAACATAGGCAAGATGTTGGACTTCTACTCGCAATTCAACCCCTCGCCGCTCTCGATAAAACAGTTCATCGATTTCGGTGAGTCCTACCAGTCCTACCCTCGCCCTACCTTCGCGGCCCGTCGACCGTCGGCCAAGTCGCCGAGGACAGGCCTGGCCAGGCCTCACAGGCCGTGAAAGCGCAGAGCTTCGGCCTGTCCGGCGCGTCGCCTCGCCGTGCTTCGCGTCACGTAGCGTAGGGTTCGGTCGCCGCGCACCGCTCGTTATGTTGATTAAGCGCGATTGACGGGCCTGAGACCCTGAGAGATGCCCGAGTTCCGGCCGACGAGACGCGACGTGACGCGACGCGGCCGTAACTTTCGGCAACGGTACAGTTAACTTTTTTTAGCGACGACGTTACGAACAAAACATTCGCTCAGAATATATCTCAGACTTGTATATACGTCTCGCTGGAAATCACATACGCTCCACCTCCACGTATACTAGCGCATGCCGTATATGCGTATTACATGTTTCTTATGTTTATGTTCCGTAAACACGAGAGAAAGTTGAAAAATAAAGCTACAATTTTCGTGGACGAAGCAATCGTGACATTGACAGCTTTCCGATGTCGCAAGAATGATATAAATCTTGCACGATGCCAACGTGCATAATAAGAATAAATTAAACGATACTAATTGAAATAAACAAACTTCACAGGTGTGTTTCAAGCAGTTGGCATATATTATTGTCTACGAGGAGGGCGAAGTAGATGGCAAAAGATGAAAATATACATTTGAGCTTCTTATTTCCTTTTCTTTTCTTTGAGACGAATATTCGGATGTGCATTCGACTCGTGACCCTTGATATCAAAAAGATTTTTCGTAAATTCTTTCTAATATTAAATGTTTTTCTTAATATAATTTCTAATGCTTCATGCTTAATCTAACGAGTGACAATATTATATTTAGACGAGGGGAATAAAGTATATAGCCGGTTCTTAATAATTAACGAAACGTTATCTATAATATTCTTTTGTGACGTCCTGTCTTCTACGTTTCGATACACAGGGGACCTTGGTGCCCCACGTGAACGTCTCGCGACGCGCGATGTAGCCCGTCACTGAATTTACGCGTTAAATAACACAGCGACGTTATTATGCTACTCCGTTTCCCCGTAGCACGCAGGCCTGGCACACGTGCGAATTCGATGAAAAATTCATAATTGTCTGGACGCGCATGCGAGTTCCCGTAATAGGTTTTCTTATTTCTCGATTCTCGCGGTGAAAGCCATGTGCTCTATTTCCTCTCCCCTTTTTATGAACAAAAGGAGAGTTGCTTGCTCGCGGCTCTCGTCGATAAGAAATGATAACACGCTCGTGATGCAATTCGCCCCGGACGTAAATAAGTCACAACGTATTTCTCTTTGCCAGTGGATCACTCGGCGATAATTATGTATTTATAGTGATAAATATTCACGTGATCAAGGATACGTCGTTACTGTAAAATAACCGTTCGCAAGCGTTTGTATCGGAAAATACATAAAGATAAAGTCAATAAAAAAAATCGGATAACCGCGAGCTTCTGGAAGAAGTCGATTTAAAAATCGAAAACATTTCTCGAAAGGATGGGAGAATATTTCGAAACACGATTTGTCGACAAATAATGAGTCAGCGAATGATGAAAAGAGAAATATTTTGGAGACATGGGGGAAAGTGAGATGAACGGCCGAGGTCATTCACCTATACGACTTCCTGTCTTAATACACAAGTATGTTGCGTGTTTTGCCTAGCGGTCGTGTAAAACGTCGCCAAACGTCACAGACGTGTCTAAATAATAGGTATCCCGTGCTCCAATTATCCCAGAGTCCATTATATCGCAACTTTATAGAAGTGCACATCATCACTCTCATGGTCTATCGATCTCTGACGTGTTCTAATGATTAATGTACAGCGACGAGAAAATGATTAATATACACTATACAGCAACTGAAAATATGTTCGATTCGAACATGTATATGCCCCGGAAAATGTTCTAATCATAAAATGTATATTATACAGGATGCCTCACGAGACGTACATGAAGCTTCGAGAATATCTTGAGGAAGACTTTTGTTTACATCCCGTTATTTCGCGAGCGTGTCGAATATTCCACCACGTAATCTCGATAGCAAATAATTATACGATGCGTCACAACGTACTGCCTCACCTGCGATTTCCTTGAACGAAGTGTGCACTAAAAATTCAATTGGACATGCACCAGGGGATCCATTTAATTTTAACGCGAACGGTGAATCGACGTTTTTAGCCGAGGTATCGAATTAAATGAACGTCCGCCCGTGTGTTTTTCGCTGAAGAAACGATATTTAGATGGGATTCGCGTTCCAAGAGGAACGTGCTGCCCTTCGCCTCGTATCGGGTCAAGGTCGCAGGCGTGTCGTGCATTTGGAGAAAGGTATACATCCGTCGGTTTCGGTCACTGCCATTGGTGACATTAAGGCCTTTCTGTGAAACCTAAAAGGACGAAAATAGAATTAATCGTGTATAAGCGCAGTATTAACCCACTTTGGAGTGTTGCCCGCGACTTGGCGCGACGTCGAATGATACGAGGGACCAGGAGTGGACACACGCCTGGTGGACGTTGTACCCCGCGAATAGTGTCGTCTTAAGATCATACCCGCCCACGTGTGTGCGCGCCTGACGCACATCCCGCGTTTTCCTGAAAATATGCACGTCACAAGGTACCGTGAACTTTGTACTGTGAAATCGATACATTTTCAAGGGTAAAGTAATGAGAGGACGTGAAAATAGAAAAACCTAGACTGATGCGTCTACCTCTTTTCACAGTTCTGTGCAAATGGGCCGAGGGAAATGGATTAAAAGTTTAACTATCGAAAATATACTCTGCAAAATAAATTTAGAACTTAATTCAAATTATTAATTAATAATTCATAATTTACTCTATTTGCTTGTGAATGTTATTGCTGAATATTATTTAAAGATAATTTACTATATGTGTATATAGAATGGAAGCTAATCGCTAGTTGTTGATTTCGTTCTCGTTTTATTCGCGCGATGTATTCCGTATCATTAATCTACATTCCCGGTTATGCACGTTCTATTTATATGTTGCGTTAGTTATTAAACTTTCATTAGAGATTTTTGTCATGTGGCGGGGAAGAGATCATCAATATTGCATCGCATAGCATGCGTTATCAGTACAAAATAGTTCGTACGACCGATTTTTCTCCATATTATACATTCGCGAGGAATGATAAGTCAGATTAAACGTATGGCGTGGTATATTTGACGTCACTTTCAAAGATGCGATTAAGGTTGTCGGATGAATGTAGCACTGATTAAAATTAGTGGGCACTCTGTATAGTGTATACGATGCCGAATGAATACCAGTCGCGAACGAATATTTTACACAGAACTGACACTTTTCATATCCTTCATATTATTTTTTAATTTGACCCAATTCTATGTTTTTCTGAAATGTTTTTTTTAAGATATATCGCCAAATTCTATAGTTATAAGGAGAACAATAATTTATTATTTGAAACACACACACACACACAAATTTCAACGGTACTTTAGCCTGACAATATTGAGGTCAAAGCAGTAAACAAAATTAAATCTGACGGTCGTTTTCGGAGTCGAAAAGCAAACGCGACGCGTTTTATTACGATAAGCGAATCAATGCTGTCAGTCTCTGTCAATATTACAATATTATAATAGAGCATGCCATTTTAATATTTAAACCATACATTCAGCATTATAAGAAAGAGAAATTGTTTATGTATTACTAATAGCAATTGCTAGTCAAATGATTACCTGATAATTGTTTTTTATCGTTACTTGATCGAAAACAAGTTTATTACACACTTTGATTTCATATGCTCCTACTATGAAGATTACATATCTGTGGATAAGCAATTTTTTACCGTGAATTGTAATCTTGAATTATCTAACGCTGATAGTTTCACAGAATTCTATTATCAATTATGTAAGGTTCATCAAAAAACAAGTTACGAGATCGTTAAAAATGATACAATGAGAAATGCAAAAATATTTTGCAATATTTTGCAGCTATGTTATCTTATCACGGACCGGCAGTTCTAAAGGGCATCGTTCTAAAATCGATTGATGGCGAAATTAGAGTTTACTTTTCGAGACTATAACATCCTTCTTTCCTGCGCAGAATACTCTCGAAAAACGAGATATTCTTAATCGCTTTCTAACTCGATACGCAAAGAACTGTTATTCTCATCCTTCTGTTCTCTTAAAAAAAGAAGTGATGCAATGTGTGTATTTTTGCAAATCGAATATTCGTCTACGGGAAGAGAGGTCCAACTCATCTCAACGAACAGCAAGCACTCGCATCTCCCTCCTACAACGAGGGAGATTAGTAAGATGACGCGTGGGAAACAGCTGTTCAATTTTATATACCCGTCTGACTTTAAAGCCCTCACCGCACCAATCGCGGTGCGCTGCCGCGCTGGTGCGGTGATCCACTCGAAACCTGAGCGCTTATCACGTATTATACTTTATATACTACTCGTGCGTTTGTTATCTTCCTCGCGTTTCGGCATTTGCAAGTAAACGAATCTATGATAGCTCGTATCTGCACAGATGTACCTATAGGCTACAGAGATTATCTATGGACTGTACGTAAACGTATTTAAATCCAATCGATATTATAGAAGCGAAGTGGTCTAGCGTGGTAGTTCGGGGCCTGACGTGAAATCCTAAGCGATTTATTTCCACGGGACGCATACTGCATACTGTCTATGCCCGCGAGGCTTCGTCCATGAACAGTGTATGGTTTTTGCACTGAGAAAACCTTATTATGCTATCCCTTATTTGTCCGCGCCAGTCCGGTTTCTCGACTTCGTAGAAACGCTCTTGGAGCACGTTCCGGTTTCGCTTCATCCGCGCGATGTTCCCTCAAGTGTTTTGTCGTGTGTAGAATTTTATCTTTCGTATTATTTTTCGTATTATTTTTTGATTTATCTTACGATAATGCCAATTGTTTTAAAAATGCGAGTGAAACATTTCGCAATTGCGGAAGAGGCCGTCAGTCTCTCTCTCTCTCCCTTGCGTTCCATTATCAGGCAGCGATTTCATTAAATGTTGCTCATTCTCGCAAGAACCAAGGTAATAACAAAATATTGTCATAAACGGTAGAAACTTCGATACTTCGCATTTGTTTTATTTAATGAGAAAAAAACCAATTATGTAGCATAACATGATATACGTTCCTGAATGCGGAAGTGATAAACCGACGAATGAGAAGTCTTTTGCAATACGCAGAATTCTCACGCGCTCGCGATTATATCATCGGCAGATTACATAATCCGCAATACGGAGTATCCGTTTATGTCCCTCTTTTTTTTTTAGAAAAACGATCAATTTCAACTTAATAAGTCACGCAATTATCGTGTGGAATAATCAACAATCACGTGGTTTTCCTCGAAAATGCGCATAATTGGGATAATACATATTTAATTTGCTTTCTTTATTTGCACGGAGAAGCTTGTAAATACATCGAATTTCTATACCCGACTTAATAATATCCGCGAATTTGCAGGCTGCACACATCAGAAGATCTCAGATATCTGATATCTGAGATCTAACTGAGACAGGACTAATTATAGTGCTCATTTCCTCGTAAAGTCTTTAAAAGTCTTCAGAAATATCTCTGAAGATTTTACGAAAAAGAAGAGGGAAGGATGCGCTATAAATCAATCTTCATCTTAAGCTGCTTCGTTATCTGTTCTTTCAAACATAATGATAATAATTACGCCGCAAAACAGATTGGTTTTGCGGAATATATGCTTCACGTGATCGTTCCGTTTTCATATTAAACGGGAGGCATACAGTTCGCGAGAATATAAATGGAATTAAATAAAGCCAAGATTGTGTGTTAATTAAATTAAATACGTAACTTATTTAATGAGAAGTAGATCAGAGTCAATGAAAGATGACTATTTGTCACGATCAAATAAATTCAAAATTAAATCTCGAATCTCGTTGCACTTTTTATCCTATTTCAAGAGTTATATCACAACCCTAGTCTTTGTGGTACATTTCGCTACATATGCTGCAACAATCATACTCGTAATTGTTTTGTACACTGGCCATAAACTGGCCATATCGGAAATCGTAAAAATGACGTTTGACAAGTTTTTCATGGAAGCGTTTGTTTTGAAAGAACATCGCTATCTTTAACTTCGCACGTCGATTGCACGTTGATTGCATGTACGTACGATGGACGTGATATTAATTAATATTTCTTTGTGTGTGGATTTTGAAACGCATACCAGTATAATAGCGCGATTAAGATATCAGAATGATTATCCCTTCCACGCGAAAGCAGCTAAATTTCTCGACTCTCATTATAATGACTCAGAATTAAACAATTACTATGATTTAAAAATGCACAATGCTTAACCAGAGATATTTTTGTTTCCTCGGAATAATTACATTGATTACTTTATCTTTTTTTGTGCATAAATACGTCTACGCTTGATATTTTAAGTTCTAATAAATAAACGAATATATTCTAAAAAGTTAAATCAGTAACTGTAAGATGCAATTTCATACAATTTTACGGTGCAAACAACGTCGTAAATAATACTAAATGCACGATACGAAGTCTCTGATAATAAAATAAATAGAACGATAATAAACGCGTGCGCTTATCATTTTAGAAGGCCGCAAGTTCTAATATACGCAAGTTCTAATTTTGCATATCACTGTGGTCATAACGTGAAAGTGAAAAGTACTAGTTTTCACTGCTATCTATTAGCATGAAAAAATAATAGATATTGCAGATGAGTCTCGATGATACAATCACCGTATCGCGCACATTGTAAAAGTCAATTTGTCATAAATCATCTTATGTCATTGAATGTACTCGAATTATAAATTTACTTTTATATTATTCCGAATATCTCTCGAGCGTAACGCGTAACCCAGAGTAACCCTGCGAGCATCAACGTTTCTTAGCAGAAGACATTTTCATGGAATATATTTTTTTTCTCATTGAGACTTTGCGATTGTCATAGATGAGATTATTCGAGGAGAAATAATTTATAATATCTTCCAACTTCGCGGAATTTTTAAAACGAAGAACAATTGCCGAATCACAGAAGTGCTTATTTTAACATGCACTTTTCCTGCATCTCAGATAAAAATAGAATGCGGTAAAGTATTCAGAACTTGGAAAGAAAGCGAGGAGATAGAACACGGTATAGGAAGTGCAACTGAGCGAATAAATTTAAAGTTTCATGTGCAAATTTTTGAGAATCACTTGGCACGATCGACATACATTTTGCGCCACGTCAAAAAAGGCCGGTACACAGATTTGGCAAACCGAGTATCGCCGATTATAGGCGTGAGCACTAGGAACAAAGTCCAAAGGCCAGAAGGCTCGTCCGAACTCAGGTTGCCATATTACACGGCCGATAAACAGTTGATTTCATTTGACGTCATCTTTCGTTATCTTTGAGATTTCAAGGTGATGCTTCTTTCTTTTCTTCTGGTCATCGCCATTGGCACGATTTCGTGACCGTGAGGAACGCTGAAAAAGAATTTCATGTTGCTTTATTTTCATTGCATTTGGTTCGAGAATGTCGATTCGGCGCTATCGAAGTGATCGAGAGAAGGTCAAGCGCAGATAAAATTCTTAGATCTCGTTTCCTTTAGCCCTTATCTACTTTAGTCTTTATTAGGGCGAAATGTGACGATAACCTCTGGATAAGGAAATATATGCGCATTTCTTTTAACGAAACTACTGCAAACGACATTTGCATGCGCAAAAATATTTGCTTGTCTACTCATTGTCAAAAAGTCTTTTGTCAGTTAATGTCAAGCGATAACGAACAATAAAATATTATAATAGTGGGTATACAATGCGCATGTGTAACGATCGCTATCTTTATTCGAACAAAGCGATATTCTTATCTGTTGTTCTGTTTGGCACGCATGTGACGGTGACTCAGAATAAAGAATGATGAGAGTGAGATGAGACATTTATTTTGCTCTTCGTAAATGGATTATCCTAATACGGCGGTTGAGAGTTGAGAAAGAATACGCACGTAGTTGTTGATAATATTATTTTACAAGGCGAGATCTACGATATCAACGAGTTCATGCCCGTGTATGTTTATCTGCGTCAGATAAGGTGCGGCTAAGTTATGCTAATTGCCGAGGGTAATGTCCTTACGTGTCACTTCCAGCGTATCTAACAATCCTCGTTTAATTCTGCACGACTTCATTCATCTTCAGAAGTCCAGCCTCATTGTTCTTTGATAGCTTCTAGTTACTCCAAAAATTGTGCACATTAATTACTTATCATTGAACTTTTTTAAGCAGAATCGATAATAAAACTATTTCCGACATAACCATCTCGCTTCAAAGCAATTGAGCCACACAGATATATTCTAGAGTTTATAAAATGCATTTAAAAATACAAATTTGCGCAGTTACTTTATATATCTGTAAAATTGTCGAGATTTATAGCACTGAGGTTTTTCATGATATTTAAATAGGAAAAGCTTGAAATTGGAGATTTAAAACTAATTAGAGTGAACAATATTGGGAAGTCTCGGTCCAATCAACGCTCGACAATGTCCAATGGATCAAATGGATGCGATTGTCAATGCCCACGATGAGCAGTGAGCAGATGCCACAGAATTTTCCGCTTATCCATTTTCGCCTTGTTAAATGGAATTTTATAAGAGCAACGAGACGGTTCAGTTGATCTGCATCTGACAGATAAGGGCATTCAATTTCCTGGCAATTTCTCGGCTGGTCGCTTCTGTAGAATCGAATCGTAAGAGCCAATTCTCATCGTAAAATTTATGAAAATCTAATCTCATTTTATGCCCACGAGTACTTTACACCTAACCATTCTCAACCGCACGAAGCCCGCAAAAATTGCGCAATTCTTTTAAACCGCACTTTTTATCACCACTTGTAACGTCACGTGTTTTTCTCCGTTCAAATGGCCTCCATTTGAAATTAACTGTAAAACAAAAGTATTTTCCGTGTTAATTCGATTCAATTATATAATGGGAACAAGCGGATCACGCAACCTACATCTTTATGAATTAAGACTGATTAAAATTGTACAGACATTCGTACACTCGTTGTTGTCTCTTCGATGTTTCCTATCTTTCCATTGATTACATTTCGCGTGATAAATAATCGTTATCAGTCGTCCCTCCTAAGATGAGAATCGGTGAATACGCTAATCTCCGTTGAGCACAAATTTTTATGTGAACACAATTATTCCATTCACAAAATTTATTGAACTCCTCTCGTACGTAACAATAAATGTTGATTTTCACGTATCAGAAATAATACGTTAACAAGCAAGTTGCTGATAATTGTTGTATTTTATTTTATGTTGGTTTTTTCAGAACAATTCGCTAGGATTCGTTTAAGTTCCAAGACATGGGATACGATTTAAAATTCTATTTGACGATCGATAAAAACAAATGTTTTATTAATGATTATGGAGCACATTTACATTCAAGTATTTCATGACACTCGTCACAAGTCACAACGTTCGAGCATTTGCGGTGGCCGCGGTGGGTTTAGACAAAGTTGCAATTTTTCAGACTCGCAGTCTCAAGTAACAATCTTCTCGCGTTGCACGCTTACCAGAGAGTCGAGGTTTATTTTCAGAGCACACCGTCGTACGCAATCCGAGGACATGTCTCGAGCATGTCTATATAAATTAAATTGAATTTTTACTCCGACGAGAAAAGATAAGGGATCGATTTATCGATATTCACTCGTGCGTGCCGATTCCAAATATTTGATGGACGATTGACCGATGTTTCCGTCACGATCTCCTACAGCTACTTTTCGCGTGTTTAAAAATGCAAACAATTTATTTTGTGTTAGGATATTTCGTGAACTTTATATAAAAATGCGTAAAAATTTAATAAACAGGCCACATGCTCACAAAGAAAAGAAACATTTAACTTAAAATTAGAAGAAAAAGAAATTACACTTAAAATGAAGAATTTTGCTAATTGTTCTAATAGTTCGTAATTGAGCGGCATCTTTAGCGAAGGCGTGTTATAAGAGCATACGTAAAGCGTGGCTATAGTTCGTAAAAAGGAATAGCGACACGTCGTTAAGTACGTCAATGTATGATCACTGGAAGTTATTCGGTTTGTATTGATTTTTCGATATTCTATAGATGACGAGATAATATACCTATAAAATAACTTGTGTGTGAACTTCGTTTTTACATAGCTTCTTATATGTTTTATAGAACGGTTTTATAGAACATCAATCTCTTTGTACACACAAGACGCCGAAATAAAGGTTTTAACGTAAAATTGATTTAATTATTATAAATATTAAGTTTTCTGAGTTTTTTACATCTTGTTTGCATGTACTATACGACCACAAAAAGTTTCATAAATTTTTTCCTGAGTCATCCTTCAGTAACATTGAAAAATATATAATTAAACTGCGTCGAAAGAGAGTCTAACATATAAATTAAAAGCTTAACGATGATAAAGCTTAACGACATTATACATATAGATTATTATATACAGAGTCTTAATTCTTCAGTTCTTAATTTTTTAGTATTAGATGAGACATTTGTGAAAACTGTCATTAAACTTGCGGTTTCTTTGCTTTCCTAATATTTATGATCTCTATATTGTTACGATAACACGGCAATAATCTATCGCTTTTTTGAGAGACAATTCCACAACAAACATGTATTTTGGCGTCTGGCAGGCGAAAAAATATGATATAAGACGAAACTTGTTTTGACGGGCACCGCTGCTGCGATTGCAGCCATCATTATCTTCATGATTATTTAACGTCAACACGTAACTCAAAATTTCATTAAGGACAACAAAGGAAGAGTAATTGAGCGAAAAGAAAATAAATCTATCGAATAAAATGCGTGATTATTAAAATTTTATTTCTCGCAAATTAACATGTATATCTAAATTTTACTTTCATATTAAAATCTGAAAAAGGAAAAATTTTCTGTTATTCTATAAAATATTCTAATACCGAAATATTCTAATTAAAATTTGCAATTGTGATTATATCATGTATGTTTTTCAGGTCTAAACGCCTGTGCGAGGAAGTCTTTCATATTCTTGAGGAAGGAACTGCCCGTACGACTCGCCAACATTATGAAGGAGATCCACTTACTGCCGGAAAACTTGCTAAAGATGCCTAGTGTGGGTATTGTGAATAACATGTATGCCACGTCTTTCGAGGAAATAATACATTTCGAAAAAGTTGACGTCAACGAGACCACTTTAGACACGTGAGTAGATCAAACATTTGTAGATCAAGCACTATTTTAAACGGATTGCGATATTCATGAAAATCCTTTATAGCACAAATTACTATACGAAAATCTCTCGCGGATTTTTTACAGATTCTGCCAAGCTCTAATAAAGATACGGAACAGGCATACCGATGTCGTCCAGACAATGGCGCAGGGAGTTTTGGAACTGAAGGAATCTCACGATGTGGACATTCAGACTGAGAACAGCATTCAGTATTTCCTGGACAGATTTTTCATGTCCCGCATTTCCATTCGTATGCTGATCAATCAACACAGTAAGTTCAACGAACATTTCACGAGTAAGCTTTAGTATGAGTCACATATTATTGCGCTTCATTGATACGCTTGATTCTTTCCATCATGTTTCAGCGCTCCTTTTTGGTGGGCAATTGAACGGGCACAGTAGACACGTTGGATGTATAGATCCGTCCTGTGACGTAATCGACGTCATTAAGGACGCTTATGAGAACGCACGGTTTTTGTGCGATCAATATTATCTGGCTAGTCCGGAATTGAGAGTCAAACAGCATAACGGCAAGTTTGAACAAAGTTGATTATATTAGTGTTAGTAAGTAATTTGAGACAAATATTTTTCTGTAGAGGTAGACCAAGTGCAGTTTCAATCATCCATTACATTTACCATTATTTCGATATATACATATATATGTTGTGTGAATAAAAAATTACAATTATGTTATGTATGACTCGTTAATTACATTTTTATTATTGGATAGAAATATTAATAAGGATTGTAAAGAATAATAGCGGCTAAGTTTGATTATAATTGTTGCATGGTTCGTTTTTCTAGAACTTGAACGTAGTAGTGAGATTAGGATTATTTATGTGCCGAGCCATTTGTACCATATGCTATTCGAGCTCTTCAAAAACAGCATGAGAGCCGTGATGGAACACCATGGTGAATCGGACAATTATCCGCCGCTGGAGGTTTTGTTAGTGCGCGGTAAAGAGGATATTTGTGTGAAGGTACGATGAACCGTTTCGTCAGTGGCTCAATTCTTAAGATGCGTGATTAGATGGCAGCGAATAACCACTATTTTATCCATCTGCTTTAGATATCCGATAGAGGTGGTGGCATTCCTCGTTCACAAACGGACCATTTATTTAAATACATGTACAGCACCGCTCCACAGCCGAGCAAATCAGATGCTCATACGGTACCGCTTGCAGGATACGGCTACGGTCTGCCATTGTCTCGATTGTACGCACGGTATCTGCACGGCGACATCGTATTGCTCAGCTGTGAGGGTTACGGAACAGACACTATTATTTATCTGAAGGTAATACTTAAAATTCATCTAAATTTTCCCAAGACACCTAATAAGAAATATTACATGTTGTATATATTACGTGTCATAATTTTGTTCTGCGCTTTTATTTATCAGCGATGACCTAACTGAAAGTTTACATCCTCAGGCATTATCCACTGAGGCAAACGAGCTATTGCCGATATTTAATAAGACCTCGTCGAAGTTTTATCGTACGCCGGTACCCACCGCGGATTGGAGCAGCCAGTGTGGTGGTGGGATGGCGACGAGGCAACTTAGTATGAGTCACGCTCATGGCCACAGACTGCCTCACGGGATGGAAATCACTCATTTATAGCAGAACGCGATCGATGCGGATCAGGAAACAATTGGGTGAGTAATTTATTATAGATAATACACTCACCAGAGAGAGTTCTTCTTTTCTTAAAATATTGAATATATTTTTTTCTTTTTCAGAAAACTCAGTAGAATTTTCTGTCCGCGTATTTTGCAAAGGATGCTTTGACAGGAAAGTTAGATCTGTATTCAAAGTCAAGACAAAAAAATATTGAAGGAATATTCTCTACACATGAGAAACAACTAGTTATTAGACGGATAACACAATACACATATTGGCCAAAGTTAATATTATTGATAATCTCTTCCTTGTGCCGTAATTGCATTACATATCAAATCAATTCTACAGATTTGATAATTGAGGATTTTGTTTTCCGTCAATATATATTCTTTGTGGCACAAGCTAGAACATCAGATTATCTACTATATGTTTTTAATAAAAAAATGTTCACAGGGTTTAAAATTGATATGAAAAAAAGAATGTTTTGATAACTCTTAAAGCAATGAATTATCATTCGTTTTATAATGAAGCATTGCATCCAAATAACTGGATTGCGATTTGTAATATTAGGCTTTGTATGACGGAATGTATTTAATCATCTCACGTTGGTTATACTACAGACAATATCAGCATTTCAATTTGAGATAGCATTTTTCGTTACATTATAGCTCCGAATGTCGAATAATATATTCTGGACCACGTTCTGAAATATATCAAAAATATATAATTTTTTCCGTGTCTCAATGATATAAATATTATAGAAGATAATCATATATATTAGTTGTATAATAGATATAGATTTTTTAGATTTCAAATATTGAACATTTTTGCCATTTTATTTTTTATACATCTCATATGTTTTTCTTTATTTTAACAAATAATTTTCTAGAGAAAAATAATTATATTTATAATGAATATATCTTAGAAGGTGGTCTAGGAAAAGCGGGTATCTACTTCCAATCGACTGTATGACACACGTAACAAATTGCAGACTGTGATGTAACATGAAATTTTGATTTAGCTGCTAGACAATTACATCTGTTAGTATACGCGTACATAAGATGCGCCGTGTAGTATATACATTATAATTTTGCGTCTATATATACGCCGGTTGTTCCGAATGACTACAGAGAGAACTAAGCGAAGAAAGAACTCTATCCTCTATCGCCTGAGAAAAATATTTTGTACAGTAAAAATCTATGGTTAGCCAATTAATCGGCTTTTTAATTACATTTTCTATGAGCGGATTAAATTTATACGGATCAAAATTGTTTCTTCACGGAGAAAACTTTTGGTACAGATCTCACGCATCTGAGGTATCTGTATCCACTTTAATTATATTTCGATAACATTGTATTTATTTTTGTACGCATAATATATTACGACGTGGAAAAAAAATCAATATCGATGGCATAATATTTGTCTTTTTTATTCCACTGCAGATTAAATTTATTGCAGAGATTGGAAAACGGCGATTTTAAACTTATGAATGTTAACGAAGGATAGGTAATTATTAAAGAAATATATTTAATACTATATAATATTAATATATATCCAATATATAATATTATATTATAAATAATGTACTTTTTTATGTAAAGTATTTTATTATTATTGATTTCCTAATTGATCAACTAAACAGATTTACTTGATCACGCAGATACCTCGGAGCGATAAATATTAAGTTTGTAAGTTTATACTGTATGAGAGAGATATGTGCTGGGAGAAGAATGTTGCAAACGGAATGACGAGTCACTTGCGAATGCTGTGTACGTTTTCTACGACCGCAGTTTTTCCAAACGTAATTTCGAGGACGTAGATTAAGCTAGTACATTGAGTATGTCGTATCGCGCGCGCGTGATAATACTTCTCAGAGAATGCAGCGTTGACAATTTGCAAGACTCTCTTTTTCCGAACCGTGATTCTAGAGATGATTTAAACAAAGAATGTTATGTATATAATGCTAGGTCGGAACGATATGGATAAATATGTAAATTCATTAGTTATGACGAACTACATTCGTGTATGCGACACGAATAGGATCTTGTAAAGCATTGTTAATAAAGATCTCGCAACAAACGTGAGGAGTACGGATTATTTCGAGCCGTGAGAAACTAGATCGGACTGTCCGGCCCTTGATCTCATAAGTTTCTGCTACTTCTTAAGTTAAGTATGCACGGTATTCGCAGTCTGATAAGGGCCCGCATGTTATCAAGGCGAACGATGAATCTAGGACACCCTGTACCACGTGCTGGCGGTTCCCAAATAACTCATTTTGCATATGCAAATTAAACACCCATATCCCGTTACTCCACGCGTACTATGATGCTGGAAAAAGAACGGTGCGTATATAAGAGCCGAAAGAGTCGTCGGAGAGCACATTCCGCGAAGCGCAACCCAGGAAACTAAAGCGAGCGGCATCCATCGAATAAAAAGGTAAAAATACAAACTGATATTTTCCACAAACCTGCCATAGAAGTTTCTTTTCTGAAATGAGTAGATTTCTCGAGAGATTGAAGATGAAACCATTCTCTTTTACTTATTTATTTTTCGCAAGCGAGTGATTGCAATCACTGATTTACATTTATAAGATGACAATCGCGTGTTACTTGTTTACAAAGAGAATCGGCGAAGAAAAGGGGATTAAGTCAATAAATCGCGCGCGAAAAAGATTCGATCATGTGATCTTGCATCGCTCACGTGAAGTGAGACAAAATATGCGCCATTCTTGTGATATCCAGATAAAAGGAGCATTATCTCGATCTATAATTAGGTGACAAGAATGTCTTATCGGGCTTCAATTACTATTTTATCCAGAGATCATCCTTCGTTGAGTGTCCACACTGTCCACGACGCAATTGAAAATGATATCGATCACGCAATAACTAATCGATGAAGAAGAATTACAATGGAGAAATGATAGTATATATCTGATAAGAATACAAATATACGTACGATAACTATGTAAAAACATTAGAAAAGATGCGAAGCACGCGAGAGTCACATTGAATTTACATTCACAAAGGAAGTGAATGTAATTCAATGTGGCTTTATTCGCGCCGATGATTTATTTATCGAGAGAAGGTATATTATTCCTAGAAGAGAATACAGAGTAAAATTGTTTATCGAGAAATAAAATCATGTTCTTTTTACAAAGTCGCGCAAATAAGAATTGATTTAGCGATTATTTCGTATATCAATTTCATGCATCTGTCACTTGATTTCACGCATATTGCAATCATTTTACTGCACTGTACACAATCAGATTAACATTGAAAACGACTTTCAATCTTTTTCTTTTATATATAATATATAAATTATTTTCCTTATACTTGTGGAATCACATGAAATCGATATTTTTTTAAAATCGATGTTACTCTTCTTGAAATTAAATAATTTGCAATATACCAACAAAACATTTTAAACATGAACAAGTTAACTTTTTCTATATTAATTTCGATCAACACGATATATGAATATATATCTATGTAATAATAAATATTTTTATCATATGTATTTAAAATACATGTTATTATTTACTGAAACTTGGTTACGATATATATAAATACGCAAAAATCCAGATCCATTTCTAGATTATAAAAAAAGTACCTTTGGGTACATATATATATAGACACGCTCCAATTTAAACGTCCGATAAAGCTGCTAGACGACTAATTGTGACACGCCGTCTCGACACCTATTGAGACGCCATACAAAATCAATCGTGATAACGTGATTCTTTTCAAGCTAATCAAAAGACAATGTCCCGCGCCAAGCACATGTCTGATAAACGGTAAAACCCAACATAATCTTCACTTGATTGATCGATCGGCATGATTTTTCTTAATAAAATGTTCTGGATATGTGTCTATTGTTGGTGCCGTGTGCATCCAGTGTTTAAATACAATGGACGAAACAGCAGTCACAATCATAATCACAAGTGTTCCTGGCTCACAACGGGTAAGCGCTGATGTCTTCGAGAGAACGATTCCTGAACTGAGCATTCGGTCAATGATAATTTCGACTATCACTTTTCTAAAAATTATTTGTGTTGTCTAACAGTAACTCTAAAAAAAACATTCGTGATAGTCATGTCAATTAAACGAAAATTGTATATTAAAATTCATGTATTAAAATTATTCGAAAATGTTTGGTTTTATACAGAGCCACAATGTGGAAGATAATAGTGTTGTGCGCGATCGTGGGCCTGGCCAGTGGGGCTACCCAGAAGGCTCTTTACAACAATTACAAGGTCTTCAGGTTGATTCCGACCACAGAAACGCAACTCGAAAATCTACGGGAATTGGAAAACGTTTATGATGGAGTGAGTAAATTCCTTTTAAGTTAACCGATACGCTTTGCAAATACGAGTACAAATCTAAAATATCTATATACATAGAGTTCTGCTCTTGATCGATTAAGGTACATTAAGCTAGCTTCATTACTTGAAACTCACACAAAATCAGTTTCACGAGACTTACAAAAAATTTTAGAAATTTTACAATTTTAAAGAATCTTCCAATTTATAAAATTATTCAGCAAATAATTCGCAAGAAATACAAAGTAAATTTCAAAATTAAACTTCAACTCTAATGCGCGGGATTGAATTATTCCTTACAGTTCTCCTTCTGGGATTCACCGAGTGTCGTGAACAAACAAGTGGACCTGATGGTCGCTCCGCACAAGTTGCCCGAATTCTATGAGAAGATGGCTCAGATCGGCATCCCCTATCAAGTTCATATCAACGACGTCCAAGAGTTGATTGACGAAACGACTCCTCAGATCCAATCAATCGATCAGATCCGATCAAAATTGTTCGATTTCACCAGTTATCACACTCTCGAGGAGATCTACAAGAACCTGGACGACCTGGCCAAACAATACCCCGACAAGGTACAGACCGTCGTGGCCGGCAAAACGTACGAGGGCCGCCAGATCAAAGGCGTCAAGGTCTCCTTTAAAGCCAACAGTCCCGGAATCTTCATCGAGGGTGGCATTCACGCCAGGGAATGGATCTCGCCGGCGACCGTCATGTACATCCTGCATCAATTGCTGACCAGCAACGAGCCGGACGTCAGAGCTCTAGCCGAGAGCCACGATTGGTACATCTTCCCCTCGTTCAATCCCGACGGATACGCGTACACGCATACTACGGTAAGCTCCGTTTCATAACGTGCTATACGGAACGCGAGCCATTAATTTATAAATCAGTTTTATCTGTATACATTTTTTTTCGGTCATTTCCAGAACCGATTGTGGAGAAAGACACGTAAGCCGTACGGCTACTGCAGAGGTAGCGATCCGAACAGGAACTGGGGCTACAGATGGAACAGTAAGTACCCGGATTTTTAGTAAACAGCGAGTTTTCTCTCTCTCTCTCTCTCTCTCCCCTAAATATTTATTAACGTTATTGTAATTTGACGTTTTCAGCTGGAGGTGCTAGCAGCAACCCGTGCTCCGAGACTTATGCCGGAAGTGCGCCATTCTCCGACATAGAGACGAAGAGCGCATCCGATTACATCAAGTCCATCTCCGATAAATTCTACGCGTACATATCGTTTCACAGTTATTCGCAAATGTTGATGTTCCCGTATGGTCACACGAGGGCTCATCTTGAAAACTATGAGGAATTGGTAAAAAGCTTTAATATTCTAAAGCAACATAGAAAATCTTAAATAAATTAATAAAGCATTTTTTTGTATAATTATTTTCTTCATATCATTACTCTATTATCGGATTAATTGTGTGTCAATTTGATTTTTCGAATTTGAGGGATTTTTGTTATCTCGTTGTTAACGTCGCGATCTGTAACAATTATAATTTATATATAATCTTTATATTTCCAGTACGCCATCGGCACGAAATCGATTACAGCTCTCAGAAAGAGATACGGAACTTCATACGTAACCGGAAATATTGCTGAGACAATCTGTAAGCAAAATGATTTTCAATTCATTTTACTTCCCTATCTTTTTTATCAACTTAAGTATTTTGTAATCTATCTAAAATGATTTATCTGATTTAAAGATCTCTTTTTGTTTCTATTTCTTTAGATCGAAATATAATCTGCTATAATTGAAATTGAATTATCGCATTCCCAAGATTAAAGTAATCGTAATTACGTAAATAAAACGTGATCTTTTTATATTAACGTTCTTATCGAATCACTTTCAGACATAGCTACCGGAAGTTCTGTGGATTATGTCAAAGGCGTTCTTCGTAAACCTATCGCCTACACCTACGAGTTGCGCGATAAAGGTCGTTACGGTTTTCTGTTACCGCCTAATCAGATTATTCCGACTGGAGAGGAGACTATGGACTCTCTCGTAGCGATGTTTAAAGAAGCAAAGGCACGTGGGCATCCCAAACCTTGAATGCCGATCTAATTTATTGTAAATATTTTACTATCTCGATGTATTATATTTACTACCTCGATAATACATTTTTTTGACAAAGTGCTAGTCTCACTCTCCCTATTCTGCTCTGTAATCTAATGACGATAATAAATATTTTGATATATTTATCCCTCGCATTGTCACTACGATTAACATGGTCCTTTCCGGTAGACAATTAACAATCTAATAAATCCACCTGATTATTTGTAACGATGTCGCAGTAATAACTGTTTCACGAAGCGACTCTCTTTTTAATTGAGAAATTTACGAGCAATTGTTAATTTCTTGTGAATACTTAAAAAAAAAATCTTATATCGTACATTTTAAAGTTTCTCTTATATCAGAGAGAAACCTGAGAGAGGCCATCCCGGCCTTTTTCGTGTGTTGCTGTGTTGCATTTTCCGACGCGCCGCCTGAGAAAATGCAACTCAACTACGTCGTATCGCTCGGTAACCGCACATGGTTTGCGTCCGTGCTAGGTTCGTGCCGAAGCCGAACTAGCCAGCTGGAGGGGATATTCTGGCCGCGGCGGCCGCGCTTCCATCTTGCGTATTCCAATTAATAACGAATTACGATAATTAAAATTACAAAATTAAGATTACATTCTTCAAAATTATTACGAACTTTGTATCTCATAATTTTGAAAAATATAATCGTAATTTTATAATTTTAATTTTCAGATAAATGTCAAATTTTGCAAGCAAGAAGCTATTATTTGAGCGTTGATTCAAACCTTCACATTTATGTGAAAATTATAATAATTAACGATAATTTTTAAAATGTGAAATTCTATAGATAAAGAATAAACACCGTTATTATCTATTAAGAAATCGTCTCATGTTGATTTCGTATAATATATCCGGCATTAGTATCATACAATTTCAAATTTATTACACGTTTCCTTATAATTCCTTATTACAATATAATTTTCTTATAAATAATGTTACATATGGACGGGTAAAAGCCATAGTGGTGTAAGTCAAATTTTTGAAAATATTGTCTTGTATGCATAGATGCAATTTATATATTGTATAAATTTTGATCGCATATAAAGCTAAGTAGCGAAGCACCTCGCGAGGTAGAGAAGTGTTTCGCGAGGCAAGGGAAGCATCTCGCGAGGCAAAGGAGCGTCTCGCGAGATAAAAGGAGGGTTTCGCGAAACAAGGAAAGCATCTCGCGAGGCAAAGGAGCGTCTCGCGAGATAAGAGGAGGGATTCGCGAGGCAAAGGAAGCATCTCGCGAGGCAAAGGAGCGTCTCGCGAGATAAGAGGAGGGTTTCGCGAGGCAAGGGAAGCTTCCCTCGCGAGGCAAAGGAGCGTCTCGCGAGGTAGAGGAGTGTTTCGCGAGGCAAGAGAAGCATCTCGCGAGGCAAAGGAGCGTCTCACGAGGTAGAGGAGCGCCAAAAATCCATAATTTTGATCGGATATAAAGCTCAGTCTAATCAACCGAATTTAAAAAAATTATATATGAAATAGGAGTAGAAAAAACTGAAAAATATAATAAAATTAGAAATAGATAGATATCTCCAAATTTGCTTAAGTTAATATGTTCAGAGTATTCTAAAATGTCGAAACATTGCATTAAAATCGCATGTCCGTACGTATATATGTACGTATGTGCAGATTTGATGTCCGAGCTTGCTCCAACTTCCGCAAATTTGAAGATATCGATCTATTTCTAATTTTATTATATTTCTCAGTTTTTTCTACCCCTATTTCTTATATAATTTTTTAAGATTTGGTTGATTAGACCCAGCTTTATACGCGATCAAAGATCCATAATTTTGATCGCATATAAAGCTAAGTCTAATCAACCGAATTTAAAAGAATTATATATGAATTATATTTTTCAGTCTTTTCTACCCCTATTTCATATATAATTCTTATATATGCTAAGTAGCGGAGCACCTCGCGAGGTAGAAGAGTGTTTCGCGAGGTAGAGGAGCGCCAAAGATCCATAATTTTGATCGCATATAAAGCTAAGTCTAATCAACCGAATTTAAAAAAATTATATATGAATTATATTTTTCAGTCTTTTCTACCCGTATTTCATATATAATTTTTATGTATGCTAAGTAGCGGAACACCTCGCGAGGTAGAGGAGTGTTTCGCGAGGTAGAGGAGCGCCAAAGAGCCATAATTTTGATCGCATATAAAGCTAAGTCTAATCAACCGAATTTAAAAGAATTATATGTGAATTATATTTTTCGGTCCTTTCTACCCCTATTTCATATATAATTCTTATATATGCTAAGTAGCGGAGCACCTCGCGAGGTAGAGGAGCGCCAAAGATCCATAATTTTGATCGCATATAAAGCTAAGTCTAATCAACCGAATTTAAAAGAATTATAT
>NW_020216436.1:0-3391 GCF_003070985.1 Temnothorax curvispinosus | reverse complement strand
AAGTTGTAATATATTTATTCGGCTAAAATTGTTATTTTAATTCTTACACGTTTCTTTATGTTTGAAATGTATATTTATGCAATATATATAAAACTTTGTTTATTTTTTAGGGCAGTAAAACAAATATTGGCGTGATTGTAACATCATTAGTTTTTGCAGAAAATTATATGTAGATTTAACAGTCTGTTAAATATAAATATGACAATGTATTTATGCAAAAAATCTTTACATTTTTAAACTCTACGTATAATGTATTCCAATTTTTATCATGTGCGGCGGAATGATTTCTTTATGAACTTACCATAGATAAACCTTTACAAAATATGACAAAAAATGTTAATAGAGAATTAGGCAGACTAAGCAGGCCCATTGGTACACATAAGCTCGGAACGTACTTATGACATGTCACGGCGCAGGATACGAATAAGTACGACCGTGAATGAAGGAAATTATATAATTTTATTAATAATTGTAATACAATAAATAAAAGTTGAAATATATATAATGTCGGTTGATTATACATTGTTGATGTTACATATTTTTTCTTAAAAGAACTATGCTTTTTTTTTATTTCACGAATAGCATATATACTTGCAGGAGGGTAAAATAAGATACCTGTTAAAGTTTGAGCCCTTAATATTAATTAATATTAACAGGTCGCTTATCGCGATTTTTTATTTTTCATTTAGTAAAATAGAAAAAATTTTATAACTATCTAACAAACAGTAATACAGCATTGCTTCACATAGATTTTTGTAGTAAATTTATCGCTTTACAAAAAAGATCTCTTATCACTTTTTCATAAATTCAACCGTTCAAAAGATATTCAAAGTTAAAGTTTGATAAATTTTATAATATCGACTATCAAAATTATGAAATAATCAATACATATTTTTGTAGAAAATTTAACGATCTACAAAAAAAGTCTCTTATATTTTTTTCATAAATATAATCATTTAAACGATATTAAGGTTTAAAGTTTAAAGTTCAGTGTATAAAAATTATTCTTTTTTTTTATATTATAACAAAATTCTGAGCTTTATTTATTTAATATGAAAAAAAAGTAATTTTTATACACTTTGAACTTTAAACATTAATATCGTCTAAATGGTTTTATTTATGAAAAAAATATAAGACCTTTTTTGTAGATCGTTAAATTTTCTACAAAAATATGTATTGATTATTTCATAATTTTTGATAGTCGATATGATACAAAATTCATAAGAAGCAAAAACAAGTTTTATATTTATCAAACTTTAACTTTGAATATCTTTTGAACGGTTGAATTTATGAAAAAATGATAAGAAATATTTTTTGCAGAGCGGTAAATTTACTACAAAAATCTATGTAGAGCAATGCTGTATTACTGTTTGTTAGATAGTTATAAAATTTTTTCTATCTTACTAAATAAAAAATAAAAAATTGCGATAAGCGACCTGTTAATATTATTTTCTAATTTACCTAAATATAAATCTTCTTCCTGACCGATAAGTCTATCGACCAGTGTCGAAAAAGTGAAAATTACATTTCTTTGATATATATATGTCATATGTTGAGAGACGTCGACGTTAGTAGAAATATCTTAATATAATATTTTCACATTTCAACTTTGCGTCGCAATATTTCCGCTCGTAGGGCACGTAGCGGAAAAATAAAAACACGGCCTTTGGCCAACTCGAACGTGAGTACCCCATACGTACAAGAGTAAAGTACCAGTTAAAATACAGATAGCGAATTGGTTTTAGTCTTAAAATGTTTCACAATTTATTATTTTTGGAAAAAGTTGATAAGAAATAATTTTTACAAGCAACATAATATAAATGCATATTTTACATAAAAGCAATGTCCGGCAATGTATATATTATATATATTAAAACTTCAGACACATTTCTTTATAAAGTGTAATTTTTTTCTGTTAAGATTAAGATGCGTAACACTACAAAAAGGCGTGATATCCGTACAAAATTACCTTTTTCAAAAAAAAGGTGAAAAAAGGCGCCAAGTACACGCATAGTAGTGTATATGTATTATGCTGTTACCTCGAAAAAAAAACAAAGTGGTAGTATTATACCTCGAAATAACACCCTGTACATACTGTTCATAAAATGCGTAATACTACAAAAAGGCGTGATATCCGTACAAAATTACCTTTTTTAAAAAAAAGGTAAAGAAAGGCGCCAAGTACACGCATAGTAGTGTATCAAGAGGCACGGTAGTGTCTCGCGCCAAGTACACGCGGAGCGAGACCGACCGTGACTCTTTTACGCGACGCGACGGGTTGCGAGTACCCGAGATGTTGAGATCTCGATAACGAGTGAACGGATCAAGTTCTAAGTAGGCTTGATCGATAGCTTGGGGTCCAATTAGGGGGGGGTTTCTCTCATAATATTCCGCTACGTGCCCTACGAGCGGAGATATTGCGACGCAAAGTCCAAATGTGAAAATTTTTTATTAAGATACGTCGTCGTCGTCTACGTCGACCGCTCTCATCTCAATATTATTATGATTATCAGAGAAACGTCACTTTCACTTTTTCGACGCTGGCGGCGCAAGTATCGCCAGTTTCGATATCGCGCGCGTATTTCGAAATTAGGTCGATAGACTTATCGGTCAGGAGGAAGATTTCTATTTAGGTAAATTAGGTAATATATAATATATATTGAGTCAACGGAAAAAAAGGTTCTCTACGCGTGGCAGAAAGTGCCGCTAGGGAATTTTTAAGTCGATTCTTATGAATCAAGCTTGAATTCGATGTCTAGGTATCCCAGGTTGCCGATGACGAGGTCCAGATAGTGCGCTTCATAGTTTTCGGTGTCCAGGTGTAATAATACGTTGAATTCGATGTCTACGTGTCCCAGGTTGCCGATGATGAGGTCCACATAGTGCGCTCCGTAGTTTTCGGTGTCCAGGTGTAATCGTACGTTGAATTCGATGTCTACGTGTCCCAGGTTGCCGATGACGAGGTCCACATAGTGCGCTCCGTAGTTTTCGGTGTCTACGTGTATTAATACCTTGAATTCGATGTCCGGGTTCCCAGGTTGCCGATGACGAGGTCCACATAGTGCGCTCCGTAGTTGTCGGTGTCTACGTGTATTAATATCTTGAAATTGATGTCTAGGTGTCCCAGATTGCTGATGACGAGGTCCAGATAACGCACTCCGTAGTTTTCGGTGTTTAGATGTAATAATACCTCGAAGTCGATGTTTACGTGTCCCAGGTTGCCGATGACAAGGTCCACATAGTGCGCTTTGTAGTTTTTGGTGTCTAGGTGTATTAATAACTTTAAATACCTCGAATTTGATATCTACGTGTCCTACATTCAGATTTAAAGTTATTAATACATTTAGACACCAAAAACTACAAAGCGCACTATGTGGACCTTGTCATCGGC
>NW_020216435.1:0-1509 GCF_003070985.1 Temnothorax curvispinosus | reverse complement strand
TATCGCTTTTTCAGCTCGCTCGCGCACTCTATTCTTATATCTCTATGATCTGAACTATCAGACTGTGTTACCAGGGTTATTTATTAGTAGCAACTATAGTCAGTTTAATAAGACTTATAATACAAATAACTATTTATACAGTAAAAAACAAAATGATTCATTGTAAACCATATAACATTTTTTACGATAATCTCCAAAAAATACGGTAAAATATAATGCACAGAAGAAAGTTACTTACAGAATTATAAAGCCAAATATACATGTTTGGCGCTCACTTGTATATAGCTGATAAGTTTGTTTAGTTCGTTTCGTTTAGTATAGGTAGTCATTAGTTTAGCCACGTTTGTATTAACATTCGCTGTATATAGTAATCATAGGTACCTATCCGTTGTATTGCCGACAAACCAATATTTACGGTGACTCGCGCGAAACGTCGGCGGATCGCGATCAATAGCGTATCGATATTCGCGCGACTCACCCGACTCGTGCTGCCCGCCCGCGGGTGCCCAGCCGGAATGCTAGCGTCTTTTCGACGTCTATAGATGTCGATAGATGTCGAATCGACATCTATAAGATGTCAATTCGACGTCTATAGACGTCGGCGTTCCGGCTGGGTGGCATCCCCAATCATTTCGAGGGATATGATACTCGCTCGCGCTGTATGTACATACTTACAGGAGCGCGAACGGCAGGTGCCGCCGAGCTTAGTTCACGTGAATTCACGTCTACGTCTACGACAGACGTAAGCGCTCACGTCTCCTTCTCTGCCATCCAGCCTTTTATGCTTACGCATTATGCGTTGCGCAGAAGTGTGTGCTCCCCGCTTTAAGGTCGATCCAGATCATGTAATTTTTCACAAAACCTTTCACTTTTCACTTTTCGCTCAGTCTCATTCCACGTGAACTTTTTCATGAACAAAAATGCGATTATATAGCTAAATGCGTGAAAAGTGAAATCACTAAATGCGAATTAGGTACAGTCCCACAAAATGCAATTCTATTTTGTTGGTTCTAAACGTAAAGGCTCGTCTACAATGGCCGTAGCAGTAAGGTTGTAAGGTTGTAAGGCATAATCGTAGGATATATTTCCGGTGAAGTAGGTCGTAAGTGAGGTTGTAAGTAAGAGAGTTTATTTCAGACTCGTCTACAATGGCCGTAGCAGTAGAGCTGTAAGACCATAATTAAGGCCCCGGACACACACTTTTTCGTAACAGTAACAGTAGGATTTCGACCAATCGCGTTGCTCGATTCGAAAACGTACGGCCGTACGTTCTCAAATCGAGTAACACGATTGGTCGAAATCCTTGGCTCGTCTACAATGGCCGTAGCAGTAAGGTTGTAAGGTTGTAGTATTTAGTTGTAAGTTGTAAAGTTTTTATTCTTAAAACTGTGCTGTCTACAATGGCAATAAGATGTAAGACGTAAGACGTAAGGAGGATCAATCAAAAAATAGAATATGGAAGATGTCTGTTGCAAGAACAGCGTAGCGGGTGTGTATATTGTGTGCACG
>NW_020216434.1:0-4494 GCF_003070985.1 Temnothorax curvispinosus | reverse complement strand
TTAGTTCTATAAATCAATACTATAAATTTAATATTTATTGCATTTGTTATAGAAGTTATTATTTTACCCCATCAAGAATGGATAGATCCTTTGAAAGAGTTTTACATTATTCATTTACATTACAAGAAAAAAAATTATTAAAGGTGCAAAAGATGCAGTAAATTGCCACGTCTAATAAGTACCCGCGTCAATACATACTATGTATATTAATTCACATTCTCAATTATGCTACTGTTATTATTTGTCATCAGACAATTATAAACATATACATAATAATTAGATACATATTATATATATATATATATATATATATATATATACGCACATGTGTGCATAAGAATATATGTAATTTATAAAAAGCGGGTGCTTGTTAGCCTTGGTACGTTACTGCCTTCTGCTACGGACGGCCAGAAAGCATTTCCAGGCCGTATTGCTAAAAAAAGGCCGCACGTGCGGCGTTGCCGCGTCTATGGAGTCAGCATTATGTTTCTCTACCGTGCGTCCACGTGAGCAATTCAATGTAGTTTTTCAACGTTGGTAACATTGAAACCGGAGTTTCGCGTTGTCACCACGCGAGGTCTCCAATATCAATTCGGAGTTTGCCTGGGTCTCCTGCCGACCGTTAAAGGGATTAAATTCCCTGACTTAAAAGAGGACCGACGATCGCACCGCTCACGGAAAGCGTCCTACCGTCCCTACAGACGTTGATCTTTCCTGAGCCATCGAAAGTGCGTTCGGCTCGCGCCACGCGCCTCAGAACTAAGCGTTTAGTTGCGTCCTTCCTTACCCCGACTCCTTTGGCTAGCCTTTCCTTTGCTTCCCAGATTTTCTTATCCTAATCCCGGAGTTGGACGTTGTGACCAAATGGAGGGATAGAGATCACCAATCACACCGAAATTCTCGCAATATACCTTGTAGGTAAAATTTATCACGGTCGCCACTCGATTTTAATCTCTCTAAACCGAGAAAAATAACATTTTACGCCGATTTCTGACCTTGTTTTCAACTTCGCTAATTCCCCTTTCTGCTTTCTGTTTCAGGTTCTCATCGCCGTAACTTCTGGATCGTCGCTGGACCTCGCATCTACGGACCGTCTTCGGGAACTGCAGCTGTGCACCGCTAGACTCTCGCCCCTCTGGACCTTCGCTGGACCGCCTCAAGGATCGCTCGTCGCCTCGCGTGGATACCGACAGGTAAGTATTTTCGGGAATAGGTAAGTCTTTCACGCGTCTTCGGACTTTAATGAAGGAATCTTTAAATAATCGTATTTCAATTTCAACAAAAGGTATTTTATTCTTCCCTTTATGTTTCAGGTACAACGATCAATATTTCCCCGTGTTCGTATCAATTATCGCTCGCAACTTTGCGTTTCGTTACAATAGTTCGTGAGTGTTTATTCGATTAACGATCGTTTGATATTTGTGATGCGTCTCGCGTATTATAGTAATAATCACGCGTTGTTATAGACGTAAGCTACGGACTATTGCGCCGCACGCGGGTAAGTCCCTGGTTCGGTTAAGAGAATCTCGGCGTATGTCAGAAGGACCGTACGACCGCACTCGTCGAGATCTCCCAGGGGACTCCTCGATGCTCCGTTCTCGCTGAGCCTCCCGGCCGGTCGGGCTGGCTCCCCACTCCGTGTTCGGCACGCCCATTCACGCACCTGTCGTATGGTGGGCCTATTGTCCGCTCGTCAACTTTGACGCTCGCTTTCACTTTTCGCTTCCGCGTTCCACGATAATCGCTTACACCTGTTCGCGGACAATACATTCAATAGGTACATTCTTTAGTTTTTTGATGTTTTCGACATTCGAATTCGCATAGAGTCACGTATGCCGAAATTAACAACATTCCATGTTCGCACAATAATTTTCGAGAATATTCTCGATCCGCCGCTTACTCCTGTCCTCGCAGACTGTCAATTCGTTTTCGAAAACATGAGGTTTTGTTTCCTTTTTGTTATTGCTACCTTACGTTAATTGTTATAAACTTTATCAAGTCCATATAGTGGCGATCTTATTACGGAAACGGAACTTCACGTTCACATAATCGAAGCGTCTCGACGTTTACGCCAATGGGGATTTTGTGACGCCGCTCGTACACCTGGGTCAATTGTGGCCGTATACTTTCGCTCCTCTCGCTAATGCTTGACCCATGGTTTACGTTCTCGACATCCCGTTGGTTGAGGGTCACCCTCGTTGGTACGTTGGTACCATATGTATCCCGTGTTCGCATTTCCCCGATATTGCCGATGGTTCGGGTTTTTGCGATCCACGCATGCTGGCTGTTTCGCGAACACCCAGTACATGTTTCCACGCTCGCGCAACGTATCTGACGCCGCCGGTTTTCGCGCCTTCTCCTTGGTTTGCGATTTCACGATCCATACGCACTGCCTCGCTGAGAGTCACCCGGTACGCATTATTAGCCGTGGTTCGCGTTTTTGCGATCCACGCATACCATTTATCTGGGAGTCACCCGGTATATGTTGCTCGCGCTGGCTTTACTCATCCCGTGTTCGATTTCTTATCTATCGGCCGTGGATCGCGTTTTCGCGATCCGCACACGCTCTCACTTTGCGAGTCACCCGGTATGTATCGCTCGACTTGTCTTGCTCTTTCGCTATCTGCGTTGTCACATATCCTACATATCCACCGTGGTTCTCAATTTCGCGATCGACGTCCCGATGGCTTGCGATTTCAGTACTCGCGCGTCGTTATTCGCGTTTTTTGTTTTTACTTGTTTATTCGTAACCTCGAATTCACGTTCTCGTTATTATTTGATCGTTACGGTTATCGGTTCGTCGATATCGGTAACGTACTCTATCGCCTTTACTTTATTTCGCGATTTTGTACACCGCGCCTTGTCTTTTTATTTATCGTCGCCTAAGGTACGTCTGACAATGTCGTTTCGCCATACATTTAGAATGCACGTGCCATTTGAATTTCGGTCGATTTGCTCGAACATAAGGTTTCGCTTATTCCTAGAAATAAATTACTCATTCCAGCATAGAGCATAAATTGTTTTTAATCCGATACAACAATGATACCTCGGAAGTGTGGTTTTCGCTGTATGATACGTACGATGAACTTTTTTACATCCTGACTCTTAACTTCAATGATATCTTTGGATTTCGCCGTTAAACCTGATCATCGCTCGTTACGTGACTACGTCACTGAAACTCGGTTTCTCAAAACTTGCTCGGGAAATTGAATCATACTTTTTGTACCATTAATCCCGGTAATCGCACGCATTGATATAAATTTGCATCGGAAAATTTATTAACCAATTAAGAAATGTTATCTGGGAACATTGTTACTCCGTTTACAAGTAATCGTTTTTGCCTCTCGCGATATTTTCTTATGTCGAAAAATTTTCATATAATTTATAATCATAAGTCTCTTAGACCAAATAAAATCAAATAAATCTTTTTCTTCCAATAAAATTAAACTTTTTTCGCCCATGAAATAAAATATTTTTCGCCTGTGAAATTAATCGTTTTGCGCCAATGAAATTATACGCCTTTAGACACTGGCCTGGGGATAAGAAGAAAGAATAGAAAACAAAGAAAACCAAAATAAAAATACAAAATCAAATGTCGTCAAATCAACTAATCGATTCTTATCGCGGTTTCGTCGAGAAACCTTTTTCTTTTCACTCGTCACTTATTCACTAATTTTATTTGTCTTTTTTATTTACAGCTGTTGTCGCTCGACAACTACGCGTCGTGGGTCGCTGCCTGCCGCGTCAGGTCTATCGGATCCGATTTCATCGTCGTCACGCTGCGCTGCCTCTCCTTGGGCCGCTTCTCCGACGGCTTCCTCGGCCGGATCAGCGGCTTCGTCAGCACCAGCTACTCGTGATGCGTGGCCCTCGTTTCACCGTTGCCGGCGCCTGGTCGATTGCAGCATACGGCTGCAGACGTAACATATCATTCTTACATAAAAATTGAAATTTAATTTGCAAAACTGAAGCAGGTACTTGCATTAATTTTGAAGCAAATTTTGTTAGACTTGGATGTTTTTTTTTGCATAATCCCAATAAATATTTTTCTGGGTCTACAGTTTTATGTTGCGACAGTTTTTCGAAAAATCCTTTTTCTTTTAAAAAAGCATGGTAGTCATCCAATCTTTCGCTATCTAAGACTCCAAGCAGATATTCAAAAACTGCAGTGACACGTTCTGTATTATTTTCAAACATATGTCCTTTATACAGTGGATGCAAAAAATTTGCTGCTAATAACATGGGTGACAATCGATAAATTTGTTCACAAATCTCATCCATACAACCACGATATTCTTCCACGATAGCTTGTAAGATGTTCTTTACTTTTGCCCGACGGCTCAGCTTTCCGATAGAAATGGACAACGGATAATCTAACTCGTAATTCTATTATAACGGCGTCTTTACTTGAAATTTCGGTGCCTCGCTACAATAATACTTTCGTCTTTGTTCGCGAAATCGCTGATTAATCCCGGCGATGGAAGCGGGATGAGA
>NW_020216433.1:0-1952 GCF_003070985.1 Temnothorax curvispinosus | reverse complement strand
TCTTTCTGCGAAAACAAACATTAAACGCAGTAACTCAAACAAAAAAAAGTTTTTTTAAACACAATTTTAATCCCTTTTATTCTTCCTTTTCTTTCTTTTCCCTATTTGAAAAACTATCTCCCTGAATAGTTTTAATCGCGATACTCCTTTCAACAGCCGATCTCAAAGAATTTACTCCTTCCAGTTGCAGAGTGCGTTTAAGGGGATGCTGTAGTGGTAGTAATTACCGACATTTTTTTGAACACACTAAACTTTGAATTGGCTTTACGGAATTGAAAAAACTTTTTTACAGAGTTAAAGTACGCACAAAAACGGAGTGCGCTGCAGTCGATTTTACATCAAAAGCGAAAAAAAAATAGAAAAAATCTAGTTTTGTTATCGATTTCTGCGGTCGACTCGTGACAACATTTGCTGCACATAAAAATTTAGACTTTGTACGTATAAAATAAGCATACAGCGCACTCGGAATTACAAAAAGAACAATGTTGTGCTTTCAAAAATGAGCCTAGAAGCTTTAGTATAAGAGAAATATTTGGCTAAAAATCTTATATGTATGTATGCGTGCGGAGTAGTATTGTGTGTAGAGAGAGATGGCGCAACAATCGAACAAGGACAGATGTAATTTCGTTAGACAAAGATAGATATAAAGAAAACAAAATTAGAAATGTTGACATTATCGACATCGAAGAAGTTCGGCCGTCACTCCAGCATCCCCTTAAGAAAACCGTCTGACAATGCGGAAATAAATTGGGCGCAAGCAATTTTATCTCGCACTTCGACGGTACATTCGGGATAAGTCAAGCGCGCCAAGCGTTCCAAATCAGTCCCCAAAGAAACTAACTCTTCGCCGAATTTTTGTTTTTGGTTAGTAAATTGCAAATAAAACGACTGACAATGAGCTCCTCGCCGAAATTGTGTAATTCTAATTTCGCCTTAAGCTCTAAAAACGTAATTAATTCAATTTCCGCGATCCCGTTGAGAATGGAACGAGCCTTTCCCCGAAGGTTCGAAGCCAGAGCCACAGTCATGGCCGAATCGTCCCAATTGTTTAAACGCGCGATTAAATCAAATTGCACTAAAAATTCTCGCAGAGAAACACTCTCGACAAAAGTATTCGGCTTTAATTTATATCCTAAATCATAACGTGGCCTTTCCGTCGAAGAGTTTCTATCGGAGGAGGAAATATTATCAGGGCGACTTAGCTAGGAAAGACGATCCTTTATCCGCTGCATCGCCTCTGCCGTATCAGAGCTAGAAATTCCGTTTCTCGCTCCTGCTGCCGCTTTCTCTTCTCGTGGAGGGAGCGCAACTCTTATGGAAAAATACACTCAACTTTTGGTGTTAACCGTTAAAAAAACACCATAGAAAAACTTCTTCAACCCTTAAAGTTGGGTGTGAAGGTTAACCATCATTTGAAGGTTAACCTTCAATTGGCGGTTCAAAATCACACCCAACTTTAAGGGTTCTTCTTTGGATGATGGTTAACCTTCAAGTGATAGTTAATCTTCAATTAATGGTTAATCCTTAAAAATGACGGTGTAAACCCTAAAAATATAAACTCTTAAATGAAAGTAACACCCAAAGAGAATTAATAAACCCCATATTTAAATGTTCTCAATTTGCTTCCGCCGATAATATATCCGCAAAAAAGAACATCACCACACATTATGCAAAGTTTATATACAGTACCTTCCGAAAGTTCGGGGCCACCTAAATAATTTGTGAACGGTTTGAAATATAAGATTGAAATTTATAGGGATACAATGGGATCACAAAGTCTATTATTTAACCACAAAAACACCTATCTCCACACCCCCGCGGGACGGGGGATGGAGAAGCCAAAAAATCTTAAATGGCATGTTGGATTAAGTGAAGACTCGTTCGAAAGGGATTTCCGAGACGAAAACAACGCGATGTCGCCGAGGTCTGTACGATTTTTTTTCGCAGAGTTA
>NW_020216432.1:0-1091 GCF_003070985.1 Temnothorax curvispinosus | reverse complement strand
GTTCCAATTGATTGACGTTTGATTTTCCATTTGCAATGTCAAACTTGTAAAAATGCCTAGTTTGATGTGAGTTTGAAAAAATCAAACGTGTGAGATTGGATATACGTGTAATTTCAAAAAATTTTCAAACGTAAATTTTTTTTTCCGCAATATGTTATTGACATCCGTCTCGCAACTAAACGTAATAGATGCACATGTGACAAATGTTTAAATGCAAAACGTCCAGACTGATTTTATCAAATCTCCCCCATGCCTGGGACGAATGCGTTATTGCAACTCGACTTTACATATTTGGTTCACTTGTGTGCGCGTATGTGTGTATATATAATCGAGTCTGGAGTCG
Source organism: Temnothorax curvispinosus (assembly GCF_003070985.1). Taxonomy (NCBI): domain Eukaryota; kingdom Metazoa; phylum Arthropoda; class Insecta; order Hymenoptera; family Formicidae; genus Temnothorax; species Temnothorax curvispinosus. Next base: position 748 of record NW_020216432.1, on the reverse strand, counting down.
AGATGTGCTTTGTTGTATATAATATGAATCACGAGTCGATGCAATATTGATTTTTTTTTCCTTTTCTTGTTATATTACACCTATGTATATATATAAAATATTTTATCTACTCGCAAATTAATCTTAATAAAAGTTTTGGCGGACCAACCAGGTAGGGTGAGTCAAACAGGCCTAGTGACGCGTTCGCCCAGGACATGAGAGGCAAACGTGAAAAGAAATTTTTTTGAATAAATACGTTCAATGACGTCACGACGAAATGAAACCCTTTTCCCAGTCATCCAGCCTCGATCAACGCAACCTCGAAAAGATCTGGGGTGGGCCCTCGTACCCGGAGCGAACGCGTCACTGGACCTCGACTCGCCATACCTGATTTACTAAAACTTGCGCGTATATATATGTATATAAGGTGATTTATAAATTAATAGTTTTTTTTTTTTAATTTCAATCGGCACAGGCATGTTTGAATTTTTGCAAGTGCTTCGACTAATCAAAAATGGATTAAATTATGAAAACTGGTTTTTTTTTCATCTATAAAATATTTATACGTGTTTCGAATTATATTTGCCTCATTTTGACGAAAAAAAAAAAATAAAAAAAAAATAAAAACTTGTTTTGTCATTGCATACGACAAGTCATTGTCGAAACTCTGTTGGGAAAAACGTTGATTTAATAAAACAAATAAAACTCTTTCTTTCTCTCTGTCTCTCTCTCACACGCACGCACGCACTCTCGTTTTTTTCGTATACAT
>NW_020216431.1:2296-6721 GCF_003070985.1 Temnothorax curvispinosus | reverse complement strand
GACGCGTCGTAGGAATCCTGAGCGTTCAAACGGAGCGCGACGCTTTCCAACGCCGCAATTCCGTTTCCCAAATCTCGAATCGCGTTGTTATTCTTGATCTCTTTGATCAAAACGCTTATCAGCTGCCCAATCGCGTCCTCGACGTAACTCCTGTTCGCCGCGTCGGTGCCGATCTCCGGCGCGGCCACTCTTCGTATCTTGCGCTCCTTCGCGTCATAAAAATCCTCGCTCACGTCGACTCCGTCGCCGCTGCCCCGATTCGTCAGAGACATGCCGAATTTGTTCACGGACATTGCGCTGGCGGGCGCGCGACTCACTCTGACGTCGCGACCAACGCGACCGATCAATTTATGACGAAGCCGGCCTCGCAAAGTTCCTCGATGATCGACAGGATTTCGTTGTTGTGAGCATCGTTGCCGGCCCGACGAGAGGCGTCCAGCAATCGAAGTCTATCGACCAGCTCGTTGGGATTGTCCCAGTGAACGTAATTGATAACGTTGTCGGTCAGTCGCATGGCCGACGGTAGCCCGGCACCCTTCGTAGTTCCAACTCTGAGAGACAGGTTTACGAGCGGCGCTATTATATTTTTGTACTTCGGTCCCTTGTTGCCCTTGACGGGATTGTCGGCTTTGCCACCGCGTTTGTGAGCGCTGGTGGAAAAAAGTATGCTCCTGTACGTTAATTTGTCCTTCTCCGTATAGATTTTAGGGTCGGGTTTTCCCATAAAGATCAACTCGTACAGGCCGCGCGTGCCTTTGTACGGTACACCGTCGATGACCATGGTGTCATCCGGTTTCAGCTTGAATCGCTTGTTTCCCAGCATCGTGCCTTTCTCGCCGAAATGCACTCCGTAAACGGTGTCGATTTCCTTGTTTTTGTCGCCGCCCAGAAAAGCGCCCAAGTATTCCCGCCCCAACAGTCCTAGTTTGCTAGTCAGAACGTCGCGACTTTCCGCCGTACTCAAAGATTTTCCGGCGGACGTCTCCAATATGGGAGGCGGAGTCGTCGTCTCTGATACGATCTCGCGTTCTCTGGGTAACAACTGGACCAAATCGTCGCGGATCGGCGTGGAGCTCATCGCGGTCGTCGTCGTCGCGGGAGCCGAACTCAGCCGTGCCGGACGCGACTCTCTTTTTTCCGCCGTCTCGGTTGTCCCGATTGGCGCGAATACGTCGTCGTCCTCCCAGTAATCGCGCTCCAGGTCGGCGCCAGCGTCGTCGTCGTCGTTTTCGCTGTCCTTCTTTGCTCTCTTCGTCGCTTTCATCTTTTTCGGGAACGCAAAGCCAGCGCCGTCGTCGTCGTCGATCTTGCCCGGTCCTTTACCTCTGCATTCCACGTCATCGGCGAGCCGTTTCAGAGGTTTGACGATAGGCTCGTACCTTTTTTCCAGAGCGATCTCGCTCTCCATTTTTCCGGCCCTGAGAGCGGCGTACTTTCTGCGAATCGAGGCGCGCGTCTTGGCTATTTCTCGCGCGGTTCTCTCTTCCGCGATCGCACTCATACTCGCGTCGTTCGACGAGGCGCACTGATCGACCCTACAGCACGGCGAAATCGTGGAAGCCCCGTCTGTACCGTCCGCCTCGCAACGCGCTGTCCTTGTCTATCACGGCGAAACCGTAGGTGCGCCGCCAACACTCGCGACAGAAGGCGCGAAACTCGTCGTACGACATGTCGATGTTCACGTGATCGTCGTACACGTGTCGCAGATTGGTGCCGTCCTGCCTGAACAGGATCAGCAGATTTGCGTTGTCGCGCACGAGATGTTTCGGTATTTTGGCGTACGTCTGACAGAGATAGAAGCAATCGATATTCGAATGTCGACCCATAGAAAAGTACTCCCTCATTCTGTCTTGCTTGTCGCAGGCCACGTCGTCGCAGGCTTGTCGTCGAAGACGAAAACCGAGTCGGGAAGCGCCTCGTCGGGCGGAACGACGTCGCGATTGTCGGAAAACGCGTGATAGCCGATCTCGTCTATAGGCTCGAACAATCGTTCGAGATATCGATACTTCGGTTGTTGCAGAGATTTCGAGTACACGTATACGTTCTCGAAACGGAGACCGTGCGGTTGTTCCAGCAGGCTCAGCAGAACGTTCGTCTTACCGCAATTGGAGGGACCACAAATGATGCAACGGACGACGTTCGGAAGAAGAGGACCGTGCCGGCGCGATTCTCCGTTTCCTCTCTCGGTCGCGGCCGACCCCGCCGACGTTTTGCGATCCAGATTCGAGACTCCTAACGTCGCCGTCTGTCGCACGAATCGCATGTTTGCCTTCTCTCTCTTTCTCTCTCGAGTTTTTCCGCTCGGTTCGTTCGCGATGAGTCTCTCGATCGCTGGAAAAAAAGAGGGGGAAACGCGGACGTTGTTTCGTTTCGTCGCGCGTGCGCAAACGCCTCGCGCGCGGATATAAGTAGCGCGAGCGTGTCGTCGTATCCCTAGAAAAAAATATTTATTTTCTAAAATCAACGAATCGTTCGCGCGCATCAATGAGATGTCTCACAGTAGTGTGTTTCCCATACTGGTGGACGGTTACGAAATTCTCAATCTAACGGTGGAAGAGTTGCAATACATTCCGAAAGTCCTTCTGTTGCGTCAATTTGGGAGATACGTGCACTTGTTGTGGGACCGTTTGCCGGAACATATATAAGCGGATCCCGAGGTGCAGAGATATCGCCCGTGCATGCGACACTACAATCGTCCGTGGCAGCGAACGCACATAGACGGTCCGCCGCCGCTCATCAAGGACTGCCACGAGAGTAATCGCATTCGCCCTGTGAACGGTGTATCTTCGACTTCCCGTTCGAACTAAGAAGAAGCGAATGCTCCTCGCGCAACCGCGACCGAATGCGTGGCACCGGTTTGCTCAATCGCGCAATAAACGCTTTTCCCTTCGAACTGCACATACCCGGTTATCAGTTCTGCGGGCCCGGTACGCGTCTAGCGAAGAGACTAGCGCGCGGCAAAGAAGGCATCAATCCGTTGGACGCGGCGTGTCAGGAGCACGACATCGCGTATTCGCGAAGCGGCGAGCTCGCCGAGCGACACGTCGCCGATCGACGGCTCGCCGAGAGGGCGCGCGAGCGCGTCACTGCGAAGGATTCCACGGCCGGTGAGAGACTCGCCGCGGCGGCCGTATGGGCGGCTATGAAGACGAAGACGAAGCTGGGCATGGGTATGGAACGCAAAAAGAAAACGAGAAAAGGAACGGGATTGAGGAGAAGCGCGAAAATGAGAAGGAAGAAGCGGAGGATACTTCCGACGGCGAAACGCGGCGGCTTCTTGCCCTTTCTACCAATGTTGGGCGCTCTCGGTTCCTTGATCGGTGGCGCGGCCACCGTGGCCAAAGCGGTGAGCGCCAACAAAGCGGCGCAAAAACAGCTCGACGAATTGCAGCGACACAATCGCGCGATGGAGGGTCGCGGGTTGTACCTCGCGCCGTATAAGAAGCGCGGAAGTGGCGCGAGGAGAGTCGGCGAAAAAAAAACCTCGCGTAAAAAGGCGAGGTTAGCGCGTCTACCTCCGTACGGCGTCACGACCGACGAACAGCTCGATCAAGCGGCGCGTCGCCTGCGCGTGCCGTTCTTCCGCGGGGTGTTCATGCGCGACGCTCTGCCGACAAGGGTGCGACGCGCGGAGTGCGGCATCGTGAATCTCGACGACGCGGTGGGCCCGGGCACGCATTGGGTCGCTTACGCGAAAAAAGGGAACTCAGCGATCTACTTCGACGCGTTTGGAAATCTCCGCCCGCCGAGGGATCTCGCGCGGTATCTCGGCGACGGTGGCGGCGAGAGCGCGATCGTGACGTACAATCGTCGCGCGTTTCAGACATTTGATCAGAGAATCTGCGGACTGCTGTGCCTGCGATTTCTTCGCGAGATCGATTGGGGGGGAACGGGCGGACGATCGACGTTCTCCCGCGATGTCGCTGACGCTCACGTTGACCGGGACCGGCAGCGTTCTCACGGCGAGTCACTTTCCCGCTTTGGATCTGAGCGACGGCGAATACGAGCTGGGTTTGGCGACTTTTGAGACGTATAATTCGATACCGAACGTTACGTCCACGAACAATCGCTTCTACTACGGCAAGGACGACCGGAGAATCGTCGTTCCGGAAGGTTCGTACGAGCTGCGAGCCGTGAGCAGATATCTGCGCGCCGCTATTCTCCATCGCGAACGTCGCGCCCGCGAGAGAGACAAAATTAAGGAGAAAGGAGGAAAATTGCGGACCGACGACGCTGGACGGGTAAAAGAAAAAAACCGAACGGAGAAGGACGAAACCGACGACGAGATTTATCGCGCATACGTGGACGAAGACGACGACGACGATGACAACGATGGCAACGGTTATGACATATACGGGGACGACGACGGTGGCGACAAAGTGCTCGATCTTCGCGCCAACGAGAATACCATGAGAAGCGAGATAA
>NW_020216431.1:1302-2196 GCF_003070985.1 Temnothorax curvispinosus | reverse complement strand
CCGAAAGTTCCACCGGGATATAAACTGTCGGAGACTCCGACGCAGATCATTTACCTCCCGATCGTCGCGCGAAACGTCACCGATATCACGGTGCGAGTCGTGGATCAGAAAGATCGGCTGATCGACTTTCGCGGCGAGGAGATAACGATCAGATTGCACGTACGTCGTCGTCACGGTTAGTGTGTGTGTGTGTGCGCGTATCCCTGAAGAAAGAGTAAGCGAGAGGAGGGATGCTCGTTCTGAACGGATCTAGCGCGAATTGTACGAACGAGCGAGCTAGCCCGTTCTACGACGAGATCGGAAGCGTAAGAAAGGGAAGAGGCGGAGAAGGGAGACCCGTTCTCAGCAACGCCAACGTCAGATTCCTACGATCGCTGGGTCTCGCCGTGAGAAACGCGTCACCGTCGAGCCGTTTCTACCTCGAGAGGAAAAATCATGGCCGACATCCTGAGTATCGGCGGTGAGCCGATCTTCGACGAGCGCATCGTCGGAATCGAGACTCACACGTATAACCCGTACGTCAACACGACGTTCGGACACAACGACGAGATACGAATACCCATACAGCAGCAGGATCTGTATACACTGCCGTGCGAAAGTTTCCTGTACGTCGAGGGACGACTCAACGACGACGGCACGACGAATGAGGAACAATACGCGAAATTAGTCAACAACTGCGTCGCGTTTATGTTCGACGAAATTCGATACGAGCTCGACGGCGTGGAGATCGACCGGTGTAGAAACGTCGGCATAACCAGCACGATAAAGAGCTACGTGTCGCTGACCGTCGAACGAGCCAGAAAACTGCAGAACGCTGGATGGAGTTATCCGACGAGCGAATCAAATCTGAACAACGCGTCCCATCAATTCAACTTTTGCGTACCTTTGAATATT
>NW_020216431.1:0-1202 GCF_003070985.1 Temnothorax curvispinosus | reverse complement strand
CCCGTTCTCAGCAACGCCAACGTCAGATTCCTACGATCGCTGGGTCTTGCCGTGAGAAACGCGTCACCGTCAAGTCGTTTCTACCTCGAGAGGAAAAATCATGGCCGATATCCTGAGTATCGGCGGTGAACCGATCTTCGACGATCATCGTCGGAATCGAGACTCACACGTATAAGCCGTACGTCAACACGACGTTCGGACACAACGACGAGATACGAATACCCATACAGCAGCAGGATCTGTATACACTGCCGTGCGAAAGTTTCCTGTACGTCGAGGGACGACTCAACGACGACGGCGCGATGAATGAGGAACAATACGCGAAATTAGTCAACAACTGCGTCGCGTTTATGTTCGACGAAATTCGATACGAGCTCGACGGCGTGGAGATCGACCGGTGTAGAAACGTCGGCATAACCAGCACGATAAAGAACTACGTGTCGCTGACCGTCGAACGAGCCAGAAAACTGCAGAACGCTGGATGGAGTTATCCGACGAGCAAATCAAATCTGAATAACGCGTCCCATCAATTCAACTTTTGCGTACCTTTAAATATTCTTTTGGGTTTCTGCGAGGACTACAGACGCGTGGTGATAAACGCGCGACACGAGCTTATCCTGATACGCTCTCGTAGCGACCACAACTGCGTCGTAGATCCGAAGAAGACCGTGCCGAGAGATCCGGCCAAGGATCCTAAAATTACGTTGTTGAAAGTGCAATGGCGTATGCCTCACGTGGCGCTGAACGACGTGACTAAATTGTCGCTGTTGCGAACGTTGGAGAGCGGACGATTTCTGAGCGCGGGCTTTCGCTCTTGGGATCTGTACGAATTTCCCCTGCTGCAGAGCACGACCAAGCATTCGTGGGCCGTGAAAGCCGCGCCGCAATTGGAGAAGCCGCAATACGTCATATTCGCGCTGCAGACCGGACGGCGAAACAAATTCGCGGGCAACGCCTCGAGGTTCGATCATTGCGCGCTCGCCAACGTGAAATTGTATCTCAACTCGGAATTCTATCCCTACGACGGCGTGAACGTAGATTTCGAGAGCGACAAGTTCGCCGTGCTGTACGAGATGTACGCGAAATTTCGAGGAGCGTATTACGGGAACGATCGCGACGACGCGCTCTTTTCCCCGCGCGAATTCGCGCGGGTAGCTCCGCTCGCGGTGATCGATTGTTCCCATCAAAACGAATCGGTGAAG
>NW_020216430.1:0-3344 GCF_003070985.1 Temnothorax curvispinosus | reverse complement strand
TGTTCTTGAATTTATCAATTCAATTGAATCGCGAGGAATGGAGGAATGTCAGTAAGAAATAAGTTCTGATTGTTCAGTGTAACATTTAATAAAAGAAAGGTAACACAACTATTATTACAACTATGCACTCTATTAATTACAGTAAGATGAATCTAAGAAACGGCTAATGCGGAATTCTAGCGAAAGACTGCGACGAGCTTCGCTCCGTTGGGTTCTTTTATCGGTTCTGACCTTCCAGAAGGTTCCCCGTACAGGGAGGGGTATTTCTTGCCGTTAATGAACCTTCTAGAAGGCCAGAGACAATTGCGCGAATGAGCGTTTGCCAAAAATACGGTTTTAACACGGCGCGCGCTTGTAATTGGGCGAGCGTCGGGGCAGGCTTAAGCTCTCGGTGAGCTCACGTTGCGAGAACGTGTGGTCGCTACGTCACGCGCTCGGGAGCGCGCGCTCGCTTCAAGCGAGTCGTCGGCCGCGATATCTGCAGCTTTGTACAAGTACCTTTAAACAAAAATTATAGAAGAATACGATAAGCTGAAAAACGAATCAATATTGCAAACTTCTTTATACCTACATGCACTTTCTTCAAAAGTCAAAAGCTGTTGTGCTTCTATCGGTATTTCTTTCTTTTTTTGTTGTGGCAGTCCGCGTAAAAATGTGATGAATGGGTCAGAATTGACAAGCATTATGTTCATCAAATCGGTAGTAGTATTGATCAGTGACGACTTCCGAGTATGAGAACTTCGATAGGTACGATACAATTTGTTCACTGCTTCTTGTGCTTCCTCACTGAGTGTTCCAATAGGAACCAGTATTGCCTGGATTACTTGTGCTCCATGTACGAGCAATTTATGTACACTAGGGGACATCTGGAACCAGGGGTATAAGTCCATCATACGAACAACAGTGTCCCAACAGTACTCATCAAATTTTGTCACATTAATTGCATGTACACTCGATAAGGCGATCATTATAATTCCCAGTCTCCTGATCAGCTCTCCATCAACGCCAGTGATATCGGAAACTATGGACCAATTCGAGAAAAATTTTCGGGCTACATTTCCAGTATTCGACGTTCCACTTCCACAGCAGACCTGATCAACAGAAATACCCAACGCATCCTTCAGTTTCGCTGGTATTTTCTTTTTCCGATGTTGTATGATGGCTCTTTGTTCGACATCAGCTTCCCGAACAGTTGCAGTCTTCAGTTCTAATTTATAACTTATATGAAGAATACAGTCCAAACATTTAATCCACCCGTGCAAGGTGGATAAACCATACTTCAGATATCCTTCCGTGATTTTTCGATTCTTTATGGTCGAAAGATCCGCCATTTGTTTCGGTCCTGCATTACAGATGTAACAACGTGAATTCGCAGTATCCGTAAGAATATTAATCGTTTTCCCATCGACCATTGTGAAGTGCAGTTGTACTTTTATATTAGGAAATGCCTCCAACACTGTAGGTTTAAGATTGTCCATTTCTTGGTTCATTTCACTGATTTCCTTCTTCACAAGTTGTTTATCTTCTTTCGCATACACAAACCTCACTGGTCGGCAATATCGGGGCGAAGATGGTCGGGGATTGACCCACAGTTTATGTTTTTTATTTTCTATGGTAGTAACCAATAGCCTCAGCGGCACATATGAAATGAGAAACAGTTTATCATCGTCATACTTGATAGGTGTACTACCAGAATCTATAAAGAAAAAAACAGGGATTACTCACATCTCGTCTATATAAACTAGGTATTCAACTCTGCAGAGCATGTATGTAAACCCTATTTCGAGAAAATGAGTAATCTAGTTTCATGGCTCGTAGTACTGAGGATATCATATTTTTACCCGGTATTATTTCCTCTTCTTCTATAAACGCTGAATCATCTGAAAACGAGGAAGTGGATGGCCGTTTTGGTACATGCATATGACTGCCATAACCAGAACTTCCATCTGATCCCAATTTCCCGATTAGTTCCATGCGATCAAAAACGTTCCAATCAAGTTCTGGTTGTTGTATGGCAATGCTATTGTATATTCTCTTGGTCGTATGGTCAACGATGTTTTGTAATGGTATGCTGGCGCCTAATTATGAATCGAAATATTTTGTGGAAGGGATAAGAATGGATTTAGGAAGGATGGAATTTGTTATAATATTCAAAATAAGAGAATGGAAAAAAGTGCAAACCTAAATACCTTCCTCGGTAACTTGAATATTATCTGGGTAACATAATTTTTTTACCTCTTGAATTTTTTTATATGAAGGGAAAATTTGTGTTTTGCACCGTTTGTTGACCTCACAACGAATCATATTGTACTGTAATCGCGTCAATTTCGTATTCATAAAAAGAGCGAGTGCTTCATCGGGTGTCATTGGCTCAGGTTTGTTCGACGTCTCTTGTAGTTTCCTCTTCATTTTGACAGCATGATCCGGAGATAAAGGTGCGGTAGCCTCGGCTACCACACTTGCTGCGGCTCTTTTTCGCTCGGCCAACAGACTACATTTTCCAGCATACAGAAGCTGTTCGGTAGGTACTGTATCAAGAAGAGATTGAACTCGAGCTTTCTTCGTTTTCTCTCCACAGTCTGCAAATGGTTTCGACGGTCGTCCAGTACACTCTCGATGTGGTCGTAAGAAGGGACGACAATCGAAGACGTTTTCCGCCCACTCACTGCTCTGCACAACATCTAATTTCCTACCACATTTATTGTACCGTCGCTCGAGTTGGCGGCAGAAGTTCCATACATCATTACGTAGTGTAGTGGATGTAGGCTCATTGAGCTCACATTGCAGCTTTGTTAATATAAATTCGTATAAATACTGAACTGACTTCTTGTTGGACACCTTTGTGAGCGCAATAAAGGGGCAATTTTGCAGTGCATGTATAAGTTTACGGTATGGAATTGATTCCATCTAAAACATTTAAAAAATGAACACGAATAAGATAATAATTTATATCTCAGATCAATTTTTAGTTATATTTTAAATAAGTTTGCCCATTCTATGGTTGTGGATTGGCTAGGTGGTAAGATTTCATACATAAAATATAATCTTTTTTCAAGAGTATTATTTTATCGACATTTTTATATGTTTATAGCTATTACTGTGTTGTATATATGCGAGAAAACCATTATTTTAATGAAAAAAAACGAATTTTTTCATAATTTTGCACTTACTAAGAGCTCTAAATAGCGTATCTGCAACTATCTGCAGACATTTTCACATTGATAGGTTAGAGGGGACTCTAAAGAAGATATCTGTGTGTTTTCGAGCGTGGTTTCTCGTGGTCGCGTTATACATTTGCAATTTTATAGTTACAAATTATTTACTAAATTTACTAATTAAATGTA
>NW_020216429.1:0-4696 GCF_003070985.1 Temnothorax curvispinosus | reverse complement strand
ATTTCAGATAAACCAGTCTGCCGGAATCGTGGGCACCGTTTGTCTGCTTTTTTTTACATGGGTGCCATTCCAGTGATGTAACTCGCCATCGACGCTATATTTTTAAATAAAAAAATTTACACATATAGTTTTCGAATTTCGGAAAATTACTTTGCCAGTATATTCTATGCATGCTCTAGATTAGATTTATGCAAAAAAATCGATTTTTTGAAGCCGTCACACGGGATGACCCCCTTAAACAGTTAAATACTTTTAAAGCACGTTACTAACCTACATAGGTTAGTTGACGCGCTTTAAACACTTTAAATACTGTTAAACGCGTCACTAATTTATACGCCGAAAGAATATCATTTTGAATTATGTTACACTTCTGACTTACCAACCAAACAGTTGTCACGTGATCTGCTGCATGCGCGTGCGGTCAGTGAGCATGCGCATATGGCTGCAGGGCATGTTCATGGTCGCTACATCTTGTCGGTATGACAGGAATCATAACCTAATTCCTGTCAACTTTAACGATTAATATCTCGCTTCGCGGGGCAGAGCGACACTTTTTTCTGCCAGATTCTTTCGTTTTACGTAAAAACGCGTCAAATAAGCCTAATTTCATCGATTTCTGTGCTGGTGTAGCTAAACTGAAGAATTACCTTTTTTGGAAATAAAGATACTACTGCTTAGATTTTTTCAAGATTTTTCGAGATATACAAAGATTACGTCTACCACTTGTTACTTAGGTTTTTTCGAGGTATAATACTATCACTCTCTTTTTTTTCGAGGTAACAACATATACACTACGACTACTTATACGTGTACTTGGCGCTTTTCTTTATCTTTTTTTTTAAGAAAGGTAATTTTGCACGGACATCACTTTTTTGTAGTATTACGCATTTTATAAACAGTATGTACAGGGTAAAGCTATTTGGAGGTATAATACTACGTCCCGGACGAATCAGCTGTTTCCCGGGGCCCCCTCTCACCATGAAAAACGCTCCGAGAAGGACACCCGCGGGGTTTTAGCCGGTAAGAATCCGCCACTTCCCTCGCCTCTCCCCGGGGGCGGGGGAATCTTCCCCCTCATTAAAGGGGGCTATCGATCACGACGGTAGCAGATTTCCCCGCGTTAAAAAAAAAGGTATAATTCTACCACTTTGTTTTTTTTTGAGGTTATAAGTACCTGACGTCTGTATGTATGTATGTATGGCTGTTTGACCGCAAACTACATTCGTTAATGGACCAAATTTCAAAGAATTATATATGAAGTAGGGGTAGAATTTCTCGGGGAGTGCTATAAAGTATATAATTTTTCGTTACCAATCTCTTTGAAAACCGGTTCCAAAATTTTTCCAAATTTTCCGGAAATAATTGACCAAATTTCAAAGAATTATGTATAAAACGGGTAGAACTTTCCGGGGAGTGCTATAAAGTGTGTAATTTTTCGTTACCGATCTTTTGGAAGCCGGTACCGACATTTTTCCAATTTTTCGGGAATTAATTGACCGAATCTTAAAGAATTACATATGAAATAGGGGTAGAAAAAACTTAGAATGTAATAGAATTAAAAAATTGCTAATAATAAAGGGGTTTCCGATTTTTGTTTAAAATAATGTACATGATTGCTCTAATTTTTGCAAATTGTCTCTGTCTGTCTGACCGCGAACTACTCATTCGTTAATGAACCAAATTTCAAAGAGTTGTATATGAAGTAGGAGTAGAATTTTTCGGGGAGTGCTATAAAGTATATAATTTTTCGTTACCGATTTCTTTGGAAACCGGTTCCAAAATTTTTCCAATTTTTCCGGAAATAATTGACCGAGTCTCAAAGAATTATATATAAAACAGGGGTAGAATTTTCCGGGGAGTGCTATAAAGTGTATAATTTTTCGTTACCGATCTTTTGGAAGCCGGTACCGAAATTTTTCCAATTTTTTGGGAATTTTGACCAAATCTTAAAAAATTATAGTGGTCTGGATTGCCTGGCGATCGGTATTTTCTCTTCTCTTATTCGATGCGGTTGTAAATGACAACGTTTTTAAACAAGGAACACCTAAACAACAAGGAAACAAGATTGAACTAAAGAATGTAATAGAATTAGAAAAATTGTTAATAATAAAGGGGTTTCCAATTTCTGTTTAAAAAAATGTACGTGATTGCTCTAATTTCCGCAAATTTTGAGGTATCAAGCTGATTTTTTTATGGATAATTTTTATGGATAATTTTTTGTTACTGATTTTGGAACCGGTTTCCAAAAAATCGTTAATAAAAAATTATACACATTATCGCTATCACCGAAAAATTTGAAAAATTTTGAAACCGGTTCCAAAATTTTTCTAATATTTCGGGGATGGCTACGATGAGTTTAATTTTTCAGTAATGAACGTATTTTCTTAAAACCAGTGCTATTTTTTCAGTTTTTATGCCAATAATAAGTATTAATGGACCGATTTTCTTGAAACCAGTGCCAAAATTTTTTTAATTTTTGGAGGCTAAGTTTAATTTTTTATTAATGGATAATTTTTCAGAGGGTGAAAGCGCGCAAAGCGCGGGCGAAAAAAAATAAATAAATTGATATTAAAACAGAAAGGTAGCAAATGTAAAACTAAACCCGGTAGAATTTTTAAACAAAATAGAAAAAAGAAAGAACAGAAAAAAAATAATTTGAGAGAGAGTCGATAATGGCGGGTCAGCGGAGGGTGAAAAAACGCGAGGCGCGAGCAAAAATAAAATATAAAGACTTCAATATAGGGGATTACACTTTTAAAATATTTGACAATATTCTAATCTGCATCTATAATATTATGTATTATTTATTATTTATTAAAAAAAAATTATAAGAGATGTAGGTTAGAGTTTGAGGAGAAAGAACATCAAATTGGGGCTCCTAATTAATGGATGAGTTTGGGAAGAAAGGAATAGATTTTGAGCCCGCGCGAGGTGGCTACTGTATATAAGATATAAGTAATAGCTCTAATGTTAATATGGTTTTGTACTTTGCTTACAGCATCTTAAACGTCTAAAGATAATCTCAAAATATTGTTGCGCCCGTGCCGGGACGCCCGGTAGAAGCCCGAAAAGCAGTCGCGAAGCGCTGCGTGACGTCGTGCCTGACGACGAGCTGTTGCGATATTATTTGTTTACATTTGCCGTCTGTCAGATTCTTCGCTGGGCCTTCGTGTCGAACAGACGTGTTCACGAGCCCTTCGTTGTATTCGCATATTCCCATTAAACGAGTTCTTTTCTACCAGAGAGAGTCTTTATTCCCGGCAACGGGATCGCGCGCCGCGTTCGCGAGTGTGTGCGTGAATGTGTGTGCAGCGAACGCGCGGACGAGCGTAACAATATAATTGATTATAAATATCATAGATGTTTAATTCTCAGGCGGTAAATCACTTTATGGGTCTGCGTATAACTGATCAATTAGGACGATCCGGATTCATAACAGTTTCATTTTTACGTCATTTCAAATAAGAATATATATAGCATTATTTCTGATTTCTTATTATATTTGTAAATTGTTTTTCCCTTAAAACGTCCCGAGAAAAAATATAATTCGTATCTGATCATATATGATCATATATGAATGGCCATATATGCCATGGTCAGATATGGAAATTGGCCAGATCTGAGGATATCTGATCAGTTATGATCAGATATTAACATATACAATAATACCAGATCATATATCCTCAGATCTGGCCAATTTCCATATCTGACCATATCTGACCATATCTGGCCATTCATATATGATCATATATGAATATTTTTTCTCGGGATATTTTCAAAAGTTATTTTTTAAGAGTGTGTCACTTTATTATAAAAGTAGACTCTACGATACAACTAATACAAAAATTGTGCCGTTCTATAGTGCGAGACAGTGTCGTGTCTTTTGATACCGTTCTTATAACTGTTTGTCAAATTTTAAATACGAGAAGCAGATCCCATCGAATGCCATCTATCGAATACTTTTTGAGATGCAATATCTGATCTGATCATATATAATCTTATATGACTATATAGGTTCATATATGATTATATATGTTCTATATATGGGTATGTAAAACTTATATCTGGTGTTCATATCTTATTTATATATGTTCATATACTGTCAGATATAAATATTTTTTCCGCGGACATTTTATTCGCCTAAAAGTCCGGGAAAAATATTCATATCTAACAGTATATGAACATATATAAATGAGATATGAACAGATATAAGTTTTACATACTCATATATAGAGCATATATAATCATATATAGTTATCTATCGCCATATATGATCAGATCTTGTGTCATGTATAATGTACGATGTGATCATATATGGCGATAGATAACCATATATGATTATATATGCTCTATACATGGGCATGTAAAACTTATATCTGTTCATATCTCATTTATATATGTTCATATACTGTCAGATATAAACAGTGTTATAAGAACGGTATCAAAAGACACGACACTGTCTCGCACTATAGAGCGGCACAATTTTTGTATTAATGCAGGTAAGGCGACAATTTCCATAAAAATGGAGGAGACCATGTTGGTACTAACGAAAATCCCTAGGCAGCACAAATTAATTTTTGTAGATTAGTAGCACTGCGTAAGTATAATCTGTGTTACTTAGGAAGCCTTTTTCAAAATATACGCGTATGAATATTTGTTAAGTCCAACATATGGTCATGTCTATGTGTAAATGCAC
>NW_020216428.1:0-3025 GCF_003070985.1 Temnothorax curvispinosus | reverse complement strand
GGTGAATCTTGCAAGTCAACCTTCGATTTGCATCCGATCTTCGGTGCAATTTGACCATAACGCCGTCACCTGGTTGTAGTCTAGATGCCACCTCATGCATGTCTGCCTGTATCTTTCTCTTTCTAGCCTGACTGGCTAATTTATCTTTCGCCTGTTGTACTCGTTCTAATCTATCCTCCTCGTCTTGCTGCGTAGGCATCGGTCGCAATTCGTCGCAAACGTGTCAATGTGTTTCCACGTTGTAATGGATCTCGTTGGGTGTGTGACCCGTCGATGAATGAACGGTGTCGTTTATGACATCTTCCGCTCTGCTTAATATTCTCCACCATGTGTGTTGTCTGTCGCTGGCGTATGCCCTGATAACGCGTCCTAGTTCGCGCATCACTCTCTCCACCGGATTTGACTGTGGGTTATAAGGCGAAGTTTTTCTCGTGGTTATTCCACGCTTCGTGGCAAAATTCCGCCACCTCGCCGTTATAAATTGGCCTCCGTTGTCAGTCAAAATCTCTCTCGAAACTCCCACTTCTCTAAAAAAATCTTGATTCTAACGTCTCGACTATCGTGTCGAATTTCTGATCTTTGATTGGATAGAATTTCGTGAGCTTCGAAAACTGATCCATCAGTACTAATATGTATTTGAATCCTTGTCGCGTCCTTGGTAACGGACCGAACAAGTCTAAAGAAACCGTTTTCATTGGTTCTTCAGGCAGGTCGTAGTATTGTCTACCAACAGTTGGCCTGGTGTAGTACTTAATCATTTGACATATTTTACACGACGCTACAACGTCTCTCGCTATTCGCGCTACTCTAAATGTGTGAAAATACTTTTGCGTAAACGCTATTACTTTGTCCGTACCGAAATGTATCAGTAAACGGTGAATTTTTGCAATGAGCCCCCATGTGTGCTTGGGTGGGACTGCTACGCGGTCAGTATCGTCGCATCGTACTCTGATCAAATCGTCTCTGCGGTAGACCTCTTTCGGTTGCTCCTGTACCGCTGTTTGTAATTCTTCGTCCTGTGCCTGGATCCTTTGTAACCACAGTATCCATTCTTCTGTATTGGCTCCATCGTAATGATCTCTTATCAGCGCTATGCGCTTTACGACGTCTTCCTCCGGATCTTCATCTTCATTGGATCTCGATAGAGTATCCGCAATCTCGTTCTCCTTACCAGAAATATGTATTATTTCGAGGTCAAATTCTTGCATGAATTCGAACCATCTCGCTATGCGATGATTGTTTTGAACGCACGTACTCAGAAATTGTAGAGCTTTGTGGTCCGTGTGAACTCTCACGTGTCTCCCCATTAACAGGGTGTGCCATTTTCTCAAGGCAAATACCAATGCTAAACATTCCAATTCGGTAATGGTGTAACGCACTTCGGCGCCTTTCAAACTCCTGCTCAAATATGCGATCGTGTATTTCGCTTCTTCTCCCTCACGGTATTGGTATAATCTGGCACCCAATCCGCTTCTCGCTGCGTCTACGTTAATTCCAAACTTCATATCAGGTCGTATTAGAAACAGGTTAGGAGCTTCTTGAAATGCCCTTTTGATTTCGTTGAACGCCACTTGATGTTCGCGCTCCCAGGCAAACTTTACTCCCCTTTTCAGCAACTGCTCCAATACTCTGGTCATCCTTGCTAAGTTCTCGATGAATCCTTTGTCCCAGTTTATCAATCCTAGGAACATTTGTATCTCCTTCTTATTTTGCGGTCTCTTAAAATTCATGATCGCTAATCGCGTATCATCGTTCATCTCTGCTTGAATCTCGGTGAATGTGTGTCCCAAGAATTTAATTTCTTTCTCCATGAATTCGCACTTTTTCAGATTTAATTTGAATCCTATTTTTCTGAGACGTTCGAAGACTGTCTTCAGGTGTTGAATGTGCTCCTCCAATGTTTTCGACGCAATCATCACGTCATCTAGGTAAACTATCTCGAAATCGAAACAGTCGTCTCCCAAGGCTTCTCTCATCGCTCTTGTAAACGCTGCTCCTGCTGTCTTGATTCCAAACGGCATCCTCTTGAATATGTAGGTCTGTCCGTCAAACATGAATCCGCAATATGCATGGCTTCCGGTGTCAATGGAATCTGCCAAAATGCTTGCGAGATATCAAGTGTTGTGAAATATTTCTTTCTCCCTACTCTTTCGAATACTTCCTCGATGGTTGGCGGTTGTGCATGGTCATTAGCCATTCTTTTATTAATCTCCTTCGCGTCTAAACAGAGTCTTATGCTCCCGTCTTTCTTGATTACCACCACCAATGGATTAATGTACTGAGTCGCGGCTTTTTCAATTATTCCTTTATCTTCCAGTTCTTTCATATACTCGCGTACTCTAGGTAAATGTTTTTTGGGTATAGGATACGATTTCTTTTTAAATGCTTTGTCCGATCGGAAATCAATGTCGTGTACGTAGCGATTAACGCACCCGATCGTTCCGTCAAAAATGTCTTCGTATTCGTCGACAAGTTTCTTTAATTTTTCTCGAGCTTCTTTTTCCGTCATTTCCGTTGTGATTGGTGCGATCCTTTGCGTCACCTCAGCTTCTTGTTCCTCAGCAAATACGATTTGAGGTGTCCCATCGAATTTCATCAGCATCTTGTTTTTAATCTGAAAATCCCTTCCCAAGATGACTTCGTAACAAATCTTTCTCACGATGTGGAACTCATGCGTATAAGTCTGATCCATGTATTTAAATTGTATGCGTGCTTTATTAGCAACGACTTCTCCTCTTTCTTGGAAAGCTCCTTTGAGTAAGAATTTTCTAATTGGTAGGACGTCTAATATCAATCCTTTCTTCTTCAAATCGTCGTATACCGCGTATGATATAATTGACAATTGG
This sequence comes from Temnothorax curvispinosus, assembly GCF_003070985.1. Taxonomy (NCBI): domain Eukaryota; kingdom Metazoa; phylum Arthropoda; class Insecta; order Hymenoptera; family Formicidae; genus Temnothorax; species Temnothorax curvispinosus. The sequence goes on along the minus strand of NW_020216428.1, from coordinate 179 downwards.
GATCTTGTATCAACCAATGTCGTGACTGCTGTGTCATCATTGAAGTAAATTTTTATGAACGGACATTTAGGTTTTAACGTACCGCTTTTACTTTGCTCGTTAAGCATTTCATCGTCTAAACTCTTTAAAATCTCATTGGTCCTCACTAGAGACCCTCTAATAAGAGTCTGGCCACAACT
>NW_020216427.1:0-4068 GCF_003070985.1 Temnothorax curvispinosus | reverse complement strand
AGTTATAACAGCGTGTTTATATAATATATATACAATTATTATATACAATTTAAAATCTGATTTTTACTAAATCATTGTCTTAATCGATGATTACATCTTGGAAAATCTTTTTCTTTTTATAGAGAGCAAAGAAGGAATTGCTGTCGATGCTGCTTATGAATCTGGAACAACGACCCTTTGTATTCGGAGACATTGGTAGACAGGTCCTGGCGACTGGCACCAGAAAACGGCCTGAATACTTCATGCAAGCTATTAGTAAGTTGCAAAACTCTTTGCAATTTAATAACACAACAATCCGGTTCTTCCATAACATTCATAAAAAAACTTGCAGATGGAATATCTAAAGATGACATCAACCGAGTAGCGCAACGTTTATTAAAATCACCACCTTGCTTAACAGCATGTGGCGAAGTAACACCGAACGTTCAAATTCAGTTGAACCTCGAAAATATGATACGAGATGCATCGTGTTTCCGCTGTCGAACGAAAATTCTGATCACTAAGATAACTGAATTTTCCAACATTATAACGGGGCTATTAAAAATTGTAATATTAGAAAGAATAGTATTAATGTCGAAGATTTGAATATATAACATACAATATGCAAAATGCTCTTTATGTATGTATTATCTAGATTTTGATAATGTACATTAATTTGAATTGTATTATTTTGGTTACTATACAGGCAGCGTACCAATATTCACTGCCAGTACTGAAAATTTATAGTGTACGTGGCATAGCCTATAGATTTTCAGTACTGGTAGTGAATATCGGAACGCAGCCTGTATAGTAAACAAAATAACACAATACAGATATATTACTACGTTACAATCTAAAATTAACGGACAATCTTTTTGCAGGTTGAAAGTGTTCGATATTGGATCCCCGATGTTAACCAAAGAGTAATATTATTATAAGGCTTCTGATCTTTCACCACGTCTTTGGTTTATAACGTCATAAGCGACAAAACGTCAAGATCCGACACCTCGATAAAATGTAGTTGTGTACAATATGTTGCAACATGCTAATAAAAGTATAGGCTTCATCGGAAATGCACGAATATAAGAAAAACAGGCTAATTAAGAGCCAGGCGCGGTAAACGTTTCGCAAATGTTATTTTTAAATTTTTATACATTTTCAACCTTAGTAAACTGTGTTCCGACTAAATTGTCAGACTTGCAACACAGTTCCGGTTAGAATAATAAGGAGGGAGGGGATTTTACTGCTTCAACTGGAGCTGTGTTGCAAGTCTGATAATTTAGTCGGCGCACAGTTTACTAAGGTAGAAAATATGTAAAGAGTTAAAAATAACATTTACCGCGTCTGGCTCTTAATTAGCCTATTTTTTTATATTTGAGAATCTAATATATTTGTCAGCAATCTTTTTGTGCTCTTTTGATAATGACTTATACAAATCGCTGTATGTGTGTACATGTTTTTATTAACTCTTATAATTTTAAAAATCTCTGATAAGAATGCGTTCAATTTCTCCTGCCCGTCGTTTGTTAAACATTTGTACAGAGATCAGTGCTCCTGCCAAAGAAAGCACAGCGTAATACGAAAAAGATTGTTGTAGTGTATTAACAGTTTCAATATTATTATATTTAATATTGCAATATATCTCTGGTTGCTAACGGCCGTCGATAATGATCCTTGTGAGTCTTTTCGGAATGCCCCATGAGTGTGGCAAGATCCGATACTTCCATATCATTAAGATTTAGTTGTATACAGTATGTTGCAATATGTTTTCGCAACACTGTACCACGTAAAGTATTAAACGTAAAGTATTAAGCACCCACTTTTGCACAACGCATAATGCGTAAGCATAAGGTCTATTTTCTTATGCACATGTGTATGGACCAGTCAATTTTCTTATGCTTACGCATTATGCGTTGTGCAGAAGTGTGTGTCCGGGCCCTTAGACTGAATTGCATTGCATTCGCTTGAGAATTTACGCATTAAAATGCAACCTCTGAGATATTTGTACCTTTGTTTGTTATGCCCAGGCAATCCGAAAACAAGGATTTTTTTGGATATGTTAGATTCCTTTCGATATTTTAAAATCAAATTAATGGATTCAAATAAATCGTTTGATAACAAAACGGGCACCGTACGTCCTAATTTACTTTTTATACAGAATCTGATATATTTGTTAGCAATCTTTTTGTATTCTTTTGATAATGTACATGTTTTTATTAACTCTTTTATAATTTTTAAAATCTTCGATAAGAATGCGTTCAATATCTCCTGCCCGTCGTCTGTTAAACAGTTGTACAGAGATCAGTGCTCCTGCCAAAGAAAGCACAGCGTAATACGAAAAAGATTGTTGTAGTGCATTAAAAGTTTCAACCCGCTTTTCTTCTAAGACACAATTTCACCAACGTCGATTAACTGTAACCTTCGGTTAAACTCACTCTTTGTCTCTAAGGGGGACAATTATAAAGAGACGAAGAGTAAGTTTAATCGAAGGTTACAGTTAATCGACGTTTGTGAAACTGGGCCATAGCGTACATATTTATAATATGAATGATAACTACGTGAATGCTTGTTTTCATGAGTGTTCTATATAGTTGCGCTTTTTCTGTTCTCTTGTTTTATCTCTTTCGTTTTTTTTTTTTTTTACCAAGTTTTAGAATACATATGTAATTTTAAATACAAACAGTGTCACTTTTTACCTCCATGAAATCTTTTCCCATTTTTTATGTTTATGTTGCTATTCAGTTAACTTAAATAATATTTTTACATTAATACTCAAAATGCTGCATTACCAAAATTGCAAATCATTTACTTAAAAAGTCTAATAATGTATAATTAAATTCGTATTTGCTCTATTATCTTTATTTATACATTTTTATGTAAAGCAGACTATGGGTTTTGGTTTAAGTTACATATATTTAAGTAACGCGATGCAAAAAATATATTACAATAAGTTCCGTGCTTGCTTTACAAAAATTATTTTAAAATAAACAGATACACACACACACACACACACACATACACTAGCAGGGTAGGAATATAAATGTTTAATGTATTCTGCAAATATGTGTTAAGACTAGAAGCACATTAATTTTCTAATACACAAAGTAACTAAACTAATCACAAAAATGATGATGATTCCATAACATTTCACAAGATTCTGAAAGCGGAGACACTAATATTGAACTCTCGCTCAACAGAATCTCATGTTTTGTAAATGGATTTTTTCTTAATATATGATAACAGCTAAAGAAATATCTTTGCTATCATGGATGAACAGGATATTTTGCTCTCAGCTTCTGTACCAGTAAAAGTGACATTTAATAATCTAAATTAAAAGCATTATAAATTAGAATTTCACACACAGGAAAATTATAGTAGAAATGTTATCAGCACTACGTACCACTAATAAGCATGCTTCATTAAAGTTTAGTAAACAACAAATAATGTTGAAATTAAAATTTAGTCTTACTGTATAATTTCATGTCTTTTACTGTATTGATGTGTATTGCGCAGACTCAGTGATGTACCATTTGTCAGAGTATTATAATAATCGTTATACTACTGAAATCGGAAAAGGCTAACTATAATTATTGGAACATTGTTAAGAACATTACTATCTGCAATATTAGATTATTAATAATATTAAATGCAGTAAGCACACTTGCAAATAAAAACAGTAATGTATGTAATGTATATTATTACGTAAAAAAAGAAAAAATTTTGCTTTAAATTACTAATACATGTATATGTAATTTACCTCATAATTTGACGAAAGTACGCATTCAATACCACTTTATCTAAAAAACACTTTGCGTAAAAGCAATAATAATAATTAAGGGTTTGAAGTGAGATGACAGCGTGAGATTAGGAAATATGTCATATCAATTAATTTTATACTAGAGGTTATTGAAATATAATGTTTTTTAATACAATTAAAGTAACCTATTTCCTAGATTAGAAATCTGTCATTATATTATGTAACTATTAATTATTAACAGATCAAACACTAGTTAATAATTATACATAATTCTATGACAGATTTTCTAACCTTACGCTTTTACCCTCTTGAATTGTAAATTTTCCGACTAA